>NC_061121.1:200660865-200749092 GCF_002878395.1 Capsicum annuum
ACTTCCACACCTGCACACACCCTCATCCACCTCCGTCGACCCCTCACAGCCACACCTGCACACATACGCCGTATTTTCTGTCGAATTTTTGCCGGAAAACTAAATTACCACCATAAAAAAATATCATAAAATAGTGATAAAAAAACTCAACCACCTCGTAAATTTGATCAAATCAATACTCACTTCTCTAAAATCAACAATCAAATATTCAAATCATATGAATTTTTTAATTTTCAAATTCAATTTCATTTCTTTTTTTATTGGGGATGAAGGAGGATAAATTGGAAGTAGGGGTGTGATTTGGTAATTGAAGAAGTAATTGGGGTTAGATTTTGGAGAGAGGTGTTGGTGGTGGTTGTTGGCGGGTTTGGGAGGAGATTAGGATGGGGTGGGATGGTTGGGGGGTTAGAAGAAGAAGGAGAGAATATATATGTATATATTAGTATTTTTTTTTTAAAAATTACTGTTCACGCATTTTTTTTTAAATGCCATGTCAGCATAAGGTGTGAAAATAATTCAGTTGAAAGATGTTAAGGGGGTAAATAATTATTCATAAATTTTAAGTGCTAAAGTAAGTTGGGAGGACAATTTTAGGGGAGTTTTGATGTATTATCTCCAATTATAAAACCGATGTTGATATTCATGGTAGAAATATGTACATGGGACATAACTACTTCACTGATGAGTAATATGATCAGATCATTCACTTACTAGACAAAGGCAAAGGAGTAGAGCATCAAGGAAACATGGTAGGTAATGTTGACTCTCATCCTATGCATTTTAATACAGATGCTTGGATCATAGATACTGGAGCCACAAATCATATGACCACCAATAAGAATTTGTTGAATAATGTGATAAACATACTTTATGTAATGGCTCTCTAAGTTATTTTCTAAATTTGCATAAAATATTGGAATTTTGAGCCTTTCCACAGAGGCTACAGGTCATTTCTGACTTTTCAGAACTATCCGTTCGGTGATCGAATAGTTTGTTTGGATTTTAGGCTCATTTTCCCATTTTAGAGCTTTCGTTGTCTAGAATTTGATATCAGAATAAAACTCCTAATAGATGATCTCAGATGAGAATCACGACAGTGCCATCAGACCTAGAACATTAATTTTAGGCTAGAGGGATCCTTGGTTCAGGTCCTGAGGCTTCCAGGCTCATTTTGAGCTATTAGGCAAATTTTGTGAAAAATGAAACTATAGGTGTGGGCCACACACTTAGTCAAAATAATATCGGATGAAAGTTTTAATGGTTCTATTGAGTTTGAAACATTGAATTTACTATAGCAGCAAATTTTATTTGCATGCACAAGATTTTGAATGAATTTTGATCACCTGGTCTAAGTCCATTCTGAGCTTGGAAAAATCTAGTGCATTAGTTTGCTGGCGCTATTGCGAAGCATAAATCACATTCGCAAAATAAAATTTTATGCCTTGACAGATCGCGATCGTGAATGGATGTAAATCACATTTGCGAAATGAGTTTTAGGCCTTGATAGATCGTGATCACGAATGGCTGTAAATCATGTTCACGAAATGAGTTTTATGTCTTGACAGATCGCGATATCTAAGTCGCGATTGCGACTCCTGACCCATATTTAACCCTCTTCTTCCATCCAATGTTCCAACATTCTCTCCACCATTTCTACACCATTTTCAGAGCTCAAAGAAGGTAAATAAGTGAGGAATAATCCAAATAAGCTAAGGTAACCTAGTCTAATCCTTTTGGTCATTTCCCATTGCTTTTTCCTTTGATTTCCATCCAAATTCCTGGTAAATTCTTAGAAATTAGGGCTTTAAACTCCTAAACTTTAAGGGTTGATTTGAGACCTGAATTATACTCCGTTGTGATCAACTTTTGAACAGAACTTCCTTGTCCTTCGAGGGACCTCATGCAGGGTTCAATTTTGGATTCCATTCACAGGCCCCACGGGCTCATTCTTGACCCAAAATTCGACCTGATCCTTATTATAGAAATATGGATCTCATTTTACTCCTAATTATACATAGATTATGATTTTAATAGCGTGAAGACATTTCCAAATTATGGAGTAAATATGGATGTTTTATGGATGACTCAAGGACTTATGGTTTGACATCGAGTTAGATTTATGTCTACTCTACTTCACAAGATGATGTATTTTATATATGGCATGTAAATGTGAATGTTAAGATTGGTTATAGGTAGAATACCGTGACTTAGTCTTTATTATTGAACCGTAAGGTAAAATACTTATTATACTTTTAGAATCCCATTGTTTCTTCATAGATTGAGCTAATTCATTGAATGTTTATGATATTATGCTAGATTTGGGATTTGGTTTAGGTGTTGAAAGCGGGATTAGTATGAGTAGCCTTATTTGAACTATTTAGCTATCTTGAAATCGTAATTTAGGTGGAGTTTACTTAATTGGTCATGTTCTAGGTGGAATTTCTATCTTAGGACTAATTATGAATTATGTACCATCTAGAAGTCAATTTAGATACCTTAGTATTAATATCACCACATAGTAAGGGATCAGGTCCCTCAAAATCTATCACAAGCAAAGTACACAGAAATAACCAGAAAGTAAGAAACAGGGGAATGAAGAGTAAAGACACAAGAATTTTTATGTGAAAACCCAAGAAGGAAAAAATCATAGCTTACCCTCACAACCACCTCCAAATCCACTATCATCAAACTCCTAATTACAATCAAGATTTCAGTCTAACTCTAGGCTCCTTGTACTAGCAACAACTCTACTACTAGCTCATCTTGGTAACTCTGCCAAGGACTCTCTCTACTGATTACCTTTAGTCAGTTTTACACTTAGGCAACTCTACCTAAGCAACTCTCTCAATGAGAAAGCAAGACACTAATCTTATAGTTTGAGTAATTCTTTTACAAATCAACACTTAAGAATACTCACTCACTCTTTAAGCATATTACAAAGATATGAACATGACAATGCTTGAGCTGTCTTGAAATGGAATTCTTACAACCTCACTTCACTCTTTAGAATTATGAAAAAATTATTTGATGAAGAGGCGTCTCTTTACTTTTCTAGCTGAGTGATAATTAAGGCTTTAAAGCTCATTGGAACAGCTGTCCAAATCAGTACAAAATACACCTGCAAGTTTGTTACCCAAGCAAAGCAAACTGTGCAGACACCGCGTACCAGCTGTACTGTACCTTGCACGTCTAGGGACCTGGTCCCTTACAGTTAGCTGCCCATCATCAAAACTACATATAGCAATTTTTCCTCTTTTGATGATGAAAAACCATCCATACAGTTTTAAGCATTAGTGTACATTCATCATATTTAATTAGAGCGATTACCACCTGAAGATGAATGTTCCCCCTATCATCATGTTTCCTTCATCATGCAACACAAGGACCTAGTACCTTGTTGTCATTTTGCAGTAAAAACCTCTGATTTCTTCCCCCTGTCAACATGCACATTTATTTAGTACATTTGCACTCTATCCCTTAATTTATCCATTTAGCATATCGCATACTTCCCCTATCAGTATGCCATTAAAGGTTGTGTGCCTGGTCCCTACTACATGAACTCAATATTTCCTTTTTTAGCATCAATGAAAAGGATTAACAATAAACAAAGAGTAAAGGTATTACAAATTAGTTAACTCATGGCCACTGGGCAATAATGATAGTGAAATAGTTTTGTAATTTAAAGATAACAATTGTAACACACAAAGCAAAGATTCATTCATTCATAATAGTCAGTACCAGTACAGTAAGTTAAAGTGATCACCATAAAAATAACTGATCTTTAAATGCCATTATGAGAACTAGGATATAAAACTGACACAAGGTTGATGAGGAAATGCGGATAACAGGGTTCAGGTAGAGGGAGGATTGGGTGAAAGGACTTAAGTAGTATCACCATTCTTGAATTTTCGGTAATATGAGCATCTAACAACTGTTTGGTAAGGTCCTTCACTTGTTCAGCCACTCTTGTCAGGAGTTTTGCATTTGTAGCTGCAAGTTCATCAATAGTACCTGGTCCCTTAGAAGACAACTTTCTATTCTACAATTTTAGGTGCACTAATTCAACATCTTTGTCAGTTAACTTTGATCTTCAACTCTTCCATTTTCCTTCCTCACTCCTTTTGAACAGCTAGCAACTCAGATACTTGAGACTCTAGCCTATCTTTTTCCTCTATGCATTCATTCTCCACAAGAACATCTGCTTCACTGCTCCAGGTGTTCTCTTTTGTCCCGATTACCCTAAGATGTTCAAATACCTTGTTTAAGTGATATCTATATGGCATTCTATGTTTCCCTTCCTTTTAATGAATCACATTATGCATATGCGCTATCATTAGACCAGAAAGGTGTATCCATTGAAATTTGCTTAAGTTTTCAATTAAGAACAGGTTAATACCAAAAGTAATTTCCCTCATAGCCACATCTATCATCTATTTATTTTATTCTTATTACTTGCCTCTTTCTCCTTTATTTAATCGCTCTTTTTCTCTTCTTGGGACCTGGTTCCTCAGAAGCTTTCTTCCTTTTCACAGCTATGTGTTTCTACCTCATTTAGCAAGATTGCAAGACTTTAACTTAGAAGACCTAAGATGAAGTTTCTTATGGTTTTGGTTGATGAAGGATCAAGGTATTCAATGAGGGCATATTCAATTTTGGATTTCACGAGTTTTATCTACTTCAGGGTTTAAGTAAGGTTTAAGGAATTAGTAATGTCAGACACTTGGTTCTATGAGTGAAAGAGAGCGAGAAAGACTAGATTGGTTTAGAGCAGCCAAAGAGTGATGGGTTGAGAACATGACCTAATTTAGCAATTTAAAGAAGTGACTGTTGTCATCAAAGGGAGTTCGTTTTGGAATGACATGTCTGGTTTTAATAAGAGTGACTCTTTGTTTTGCAGAGTAATTGATAGCTTCCATGTAGAGAAAGAAAAAGACATGGCTTTCTCAGATAGTACTTTATGATTATCAAAGCTTACTACAGTGATACTAACCTGAGAGATGAGATCGGGTCCCTCTCCTTTTTGAGTGAATCTTTAACTTTGTGCGAGTCACATTTGTCCATTTTCAGAGCCGTTCTCATAAGTGAATACCTGCAAGGGTATGGTACTGAGTTAGACTAATATGTACCCACTTTATCAAGGAAACCTGTTTCCTCATCAAAGCCAATTTTGTGGAGAGACATTGATTCACATATTAGGTTATGTCAGTATCATGCTTTATTCTCCGTACACTCCCTTTTTACTCAAAACTTATTCCCGAAGAAGGTCTGGGGACCAAGTCCCAGACTTGAATTAATTTAGGCTACTAAAGTTTCTTCTTCTAAGATGAATTTCCTAGGGACCAGGTCCCCCGAGAATCAGAACTTGTCTACATCTTTTATTCTCTTGCTCATCATTTATACCACATCCAAGGATCAATAATTTTCCTGACTAAAAAGAAACTACATGCACTCCTTTAATCGACCCATAAAATTCCTTTTTAGTTCATTCTCCAGATCATTTTCATTCATTAAATCTAAAGGTCATTCTAGGGCTTCTTTTTGAACATATGTTTCACACTCCTCCTTTTTGAATATCAACTTTCATAAGCCAAGGACAAGGTCCTTGGACTCATCTTTTACTTTCACCTGAAGTGTCTTGAGAGAGAGAGAACACACTCATACCTTCTATCAATGAGCTATTCCTAACTTCAATCCCCTTCTCATACCTAGAATCACGATCACTTGTCAGATTTAGGAAACCACTTAAGTTTGAGTTTCTAGTAGGAAGATAATGATGTGATCAAATTCTTCTTAGCCTATCTAGGTAGTGATAGGTTCCTCTTCACCCTTTTCAGAGACTTGAAGCCCTTAGGATGTACAATCTCCTGCTGAATGTATTCCATATTCTTTAATTTAGCCTTAAGCCAGAACTGAAATTTTTCTTTTAAGTGTCCATCTTTTGTACAGTGAATGCACAGGAGTTCGTGCCCTTTGCTTCCAACATAATAAGCATCCTTTCCTTTAGACTCAACAAGTTGGAGTTCTACTTGATATCCCAAAACTCTACCATCATTGACATTTTAACTGGTCAGATTAGAGAGGATCTATGAAAAGAGAGTCCATTTAAGAGATTTGTTCAATTCTTCTCTTAGGCAGACCAGGTCTCTCTCTAACTCTCCATTCTTGTGTAGTGTTGTTATAAGATATTCTAGAAAATCATTCAACCTTACTTCAAGATCAATTTGAAACTAAGAGGTTTCTCTTTTTCCCTTTTCATTTGCTCACTCATCTTCTTTAGATTACTCATTAAACTCAAGTTTTCAAGTTTATTTTTGTGAACAACTCTTCAGTTTTAGAATTTGTAAAGCTAAAGCAGTCAGCTCATACTCTGGATTCTCTACTTTTCCTTCTAAGGCACTCTTCTCAGCAGTTAGTTCACATATAGAGTCAATCAAGACACTATCAAGTCTTTTTATTTTTCTAACAATATAATTATCTAGATTCCCCTTAATATCAGAAAGAGTTACCTCCTTTTCTTTTTCATCCTCTGTGTTTTCCATGAATGCAAATGGGGAATCATAGATGTCTGGACTGTCTTCCACTGCTAGCATAGAAACACCTCCAGTATTTTCATCTTCACCTGAATCATTGGAAGAGTCTCCCCATACTGTCAGAGCTTTCTTTATAGCATATTCATCTACTGCCTTCCTTCTTGAATTATCAGGGACATGGTCCATGATCTTTCTTTTGTCACCTGCAGCCTTGTAATAGTCCTGATGATCCATTTTGTGCATTGGACAGTTCTTTATAACATGTTCAGGACTTTTACATCTGTGACAAACTTCCATAGTGCCTCCTGTTTTGCTGCAACTCCCACTTCTTTAAAGTTGGCTACTTGGCTCTACCTATTTTTTTTACCAAGAAGGCAACATCAATGTCTTCTTCCTTAGATTTTGATTTAGATGCTTTTAATGTCAGAGATTTTTCCCCTTTTACCTCCATATTCTCACACCCTTGCTGCTTTTTTAGTTCATGAGTTTTCAGATTCCCAATGAATCCATCCATAGTGAAGGTCTTCATATTTTTTTGCCTCAATTATGGCATCTACTTTGCTTTCCCATGACTTGGGAAGAACAACCGAATCTTTCATACTTTTTTATACAATGGAATAACTTTTCGTAAGAAGTGTAACTCATTTGTGATGGAAGTGAATCTTGTATGTATTTCTTGTATTGTCTCTCCTTCTTTCATAGTAAAGGTTTTCATATTGTGTAATTCGCATGTCAACTTTAGAGTCCTTTACATCTGTAGTTCCCTTATGAGAAGTCCTTAAGCAATCCTAGATCTCTTTAGCATTTTCAGAAGTTGATATCCGATTGTGTTCTTCAGGACCTATGCCACATACTAGCCGTTTCTTGGCTTTATAATTATTTTCAATTTTTTTTTCTATTTTCATCATTGAACTCCCTTATGCTTTTGGCAACCATTCTTATCATTTATCTTTCTTTGAATTCTTTCACTGGAACATGAGGATCATCAAGAATGATGTCCATTAGTTCATTATCCTCAGCCATGTTGAAGTCAAACATCCTAGTTTTCCACTACCCATAAGACTGTCCATTGAATCTTGGTGGTCTAGTTGTAGATCACCCTTTTTCTAGTTTAGGTGAAGAAGCCATGCTAACATAATCACTCTAGGTGTGAACCTTTTACAGTTTTTTAGTTCTGATACCAGTTGTTAAAACCCTTAGGGGTTGCACCACACAGTAAGGGACCAGGTTCCTCAAAATCTATTATAAGCAAAAGTACACAGACATAACAGGAAGTAAAAGATAGTGCAGGAAGAGTAAAGACACAAGAATTTTATGTTGAAACCCAGGAAGGGAAAAACCATGGCTTGCCCTCACAAACACTTCCAAATCTACTATAATCAAACTCCTGATTACAGTCTAGATTTTACTCCTAATTACAGTCCAGATTTTAATCTAACTCTAGGCTCCTTGTGCTAGCAACAACTCTACCTAAGCAAATATCTCAATAAGAAAACAAAACACTACTCTTATAGCTTGAGTAATTCTTTTACAAATCAACACTCAAGAACACTCCCTCACTCTTTAAGCATATTACAAGGATAAAAATATGAGCAATGCTTAAGCTATCTTAAAATGGAGTTTTCGCTGCCTCACTTCACTCCTTAGAATTATGCAAAAACTATTTAATGAGGAGGTGTCTCTTTTCTTTTATAGATGAGTGATGCTTAGAGCTTGAAAGATTATTGGACCAGCTGTCCAAATCAGTACAAAATAGCACCTGCAAGTTTGTTACACAAGCAGACAAAACTATGCGGATACGCATGCTAGATGTACTGTACCTTGCACGTTCAGGGACCTGTTCCCTTGCAGTTAGCTGCTCATCATCAAAACTACATATTGCACTTAGCCTATTCTGGGTCAAAATTGCCTAAATATGAATTTCTAGGATTAGAAGTGTGTTTCTCTGGACCACCTTAGGCCAAGACTTGTGTTAACCTTTATGGACTTATTTACATATGTTATACATAGTTGAGACTATTGCGTGTTTAGTATAGGTTACTTCATGACTTGGTGAATGGTGATGGTTTTCTCGAATTATGATTTATGGCCTATAAATATAATATGCATCATAGATATGAGATGGCTTATAGATATGGGTTGCGGATATGTATATGGGCCTAAGGTCATGATTATGATGTAGTTATCCCAGACACATTATTAGACCCAAGGCCGTGAGTATGATATTGGTCGAATATCAAAAAATGGTTTATCCTTGTAAATGACGTGACTGAAGTTTGTAGACATATTAATTTTTATGATTACATTGTTTAAATACTGGAGATGACATGCATAGAATTGGTACATTCATGATACTAAATATGGTAAATGGTTCAATTCCAACTAAACTATGATTTTACTACTATTTTTTTAAAAAGGGATTAAAGTCCACTTTTTACCTTGAAGATGGATTTACTCCTAATGAGACTCATACCATATAAATGGATGACTTATATGTCAATGATGTTTTAAAGATTTGATCAAGAGAAATTTTGGTCTATAATTTTGATACTACTATTTACTCCAGTCATGAGAGATTTCGATCCTTTTCTACACCTTTATGATGATTTAGTCTAGGAGTTTACCTCGAGCAATGAATTTATGGATTTACACTTTTTTAGCCCTGGATCTTGCCGTGCACTTATTATATATATATGTGTGTGTGTGTGTGTGTGTGTGTGTGTATGTATATATATACATATATATATATACATATGTATGTATATACATATATATATATACATATATATACATATATACATATACATATATACATACATATGTATATATATATATGTATATATATACATACATATATCTCTGGTATTGATGATATGAGTTTCGAGTCAAGCTTGATGATTGATGATGGTATCGATGATATGAGTTTCGGGTCAAGCCCAACGATTGATGATATTGAGGATATTGATTATAATATTTATGTTATACATATATCTACCAGTTAAATTTTGAATATTGATTATAACATTGATGTTATATATATATTCATTATTGATTATAATATTGATGATGATGTAGTGGTTAAGATATTATGGATTCACCTCCCATTCATTCATGCATGCGTATTGCCTATCACCAGTATGCGCTTATATCTATCAGCCTTATAAGGGGTTTTATAGGTATAGATGAGAGTATGTCTTGTGGTATATTATATGTTGATTGGACCTTTCTAAGCCTATGATGGTGGAGATTTATAAAAGGCCCAGTTATGTATTATTGGCCTGGACTAGCCGGTTGCTTGCATTGTCATTGCTATTGTTATTATTATTACTATGATCATTGTTATGGCTAGTTTATGATAGCTTGGTTAACGATTCGGTATCGATATTTGAGGTATGATTTTGGTTCTTTTATCTTACGATTATATTATTATGCATGATTATCTCATGATTAGACGTATGGATTAGAAACCCTGGGTATACTAGAACTATTTTCTGCTATGATTCTGAGGTCTTAAGATGCTAGTCTGATGGTTTAGGTTGTACCTCGAGTTGACCTTATTTATATATATATATATATATATATATATATGTATATCTATCTATACGTAGCTATGGAATTATCATATATACCTTTTTTCCTTCATTTATTCAGATTGTATATTTATTCCTTGGCCTTATATACTATTATATATCCCCCTTTCACCCTTTATTCATACTTTGGCCAGTGATATATGGTACAGTGTTGAGATTCCTGAGTATGGCTGAAATAGGATAGTTCATCCTTAATACTTCCTTAGTCTTACTATGTTAGTTTCATGGGAATGAGTAGGATAGTTTATCCTTATACCCCTAATAGCTTTACTATATAGATGTAGGACTTGGGGTGTAGTTTTCATTTCTGTTTATATGTTTTATGTATTTTTATTATCTTTTGAGCTTAATCGGAAGTTGCCTACTGAGTACTACGTGTTTGGTACTCATACTACACTTCTGCAGCCTGTAAATTATAGTACGAGTTGTCATCGCTGTTGTGTATGTCGTGCAGAGCAACTATGATTCGGAGACGTTGGGTGAGTTCCTGGCTTTTGGAGTATTACTTTTCTCCATCTTATGTACTAGACTAGTCTCTATCTTGTATTCAGAGATAGGTTGTATCAGTATATTCATTAGTACTTTAATTTGTAATCTTATTATATTTGAAGCTCTTGTACTGATTCCACTATGTTATAGGACTGTCTTAAGAGTTTTACCCTTTTTACTATATTTATTCTGCATTCTTTCCTCCATTCTCTTGGTAGTTTGTTACTAGTAGTTTCAGAACATGGATTGGCTTGCCTACTGGTGGGTCATAGTAGGAGCCATTATGACCTGAGAAATTGGGTCGTGACACTTTATTCCTTTAAGAGCAATGTACATCTTCCAAATGATAAGAGTGGACCAGTTAATTATCAAGGAAAGTGTCATATTGCAAGTGGTATTACTATAGTAAATGTGTTGTATGCTCCTAGTTCAAGTACAACTTGCTATCAGTATCTAAAATAACAAGAGATCTACATTATTCAATGATTTTCTTTCCATGTTTCTATGTCTTCCAGGACCTTCATACTGGGAAAGTGAAGGGGATTGATACAGAGAAGAGTGACTTATATCTCTTACTTCCTATAGAGTATGAGAGGCAAAATAATACTAAGAAGATGAGCAACTATTTTATAGAAAAGATATCAAAAAATATTGAAGTTTGGCACAAGAGACTTGGTCATGTTCCAGCAAGTATTATGAAGAGATTAGATGTTTTGAAGAATATAGTAACTCCATGCAACTTTAATAATTGTATTGTGTGTCCATTAGCTAGACAAACTAGGAAACCTTTTCCACTTAGTTTTCTAGATCAATCGAACCCTTCCAATTGGTTCATATAGATATATGGGGACCTTATAGGGTTCCTACTACTGCTGGTTGTAGGTATTTCTTACAGTTGTAGATGATTACTCTAAGATGGTTTAGGTTTTTCTAATGAAATTAAAGAGTGAAGTTGTTGTTTTGATCAAGCATTTTTTAAGATGGTGAATGTTCAATTTACTAAGCATGTTAGAATTATTAGAACTAATAATGGTGCTGAGTTTTTTCATAAAGAATGTTGTGATTTCCTTCTATTTAATAGGATTGGGCATTAAAGTATTTTCCCTCACACACCACAACAAAATGGTATGGTGGAGAGAAGGAACAAACATATTTTAGAGGTTGCAAGAGCTCTTAGATTTCAAGGAAGCATACCTTTACATTTTTTGTGAGATTGTGTCCTAGAAGCAGTCTATTTGATTAATAGACTTCCTTCTTCTGTGTTGATAGGCAAGACTCCATATGAAGTTTTTCACACAGTTCATCCTTGTATGTGTCACCTTAGAGTCCTTGGCTGCTTGTGTTTTGCTACTATCATAGGAAACACACAAGTTTGCTCCAAGAGCAACTACTGCAATTCACACGGGGTACTCTACCTCTCAGAAAGCTTATAAGCTTTATGACTTTAAGACTAGGAAATTCTTTGTAAGTATGGATTTGACTTTCAAAGAGCTTGTTTTCCCTTTCTCCTTATTAAAGAAAAGGTGTTGCCAATGCTCCTCTCTTTGTGAATTTGAAAGATAGTGTTGATAATTTATACATAGGTAGTAGTTTGCATACTATTGTAGATGATATATCCAATACACCAACCCATTTTACTGATGATTTTCCAATTGTTGAACCATTAGTTGAGCTATCCTTTGACTCTTCTTCAGTTGCAGCTCATGCTCCTGCAATTGTACTTACTTTCATGGACACTAATCCTGTTGTTTCCTTTTCTTCTCTATTGTAACCATTGAGAAGGTCTATTAGAGATTCTAAACCTCTCATTTGGATTAAGTATTTTATGTGTTAGTCCACAAGAAACAACACTTGTTCCTATCTTATTTCCAACTACCTCAACTACAACTCTTATCTCCACAATATCAGTCCTTTGTGGCTTTCATTTCTTATGAGGTTCAACCTTAATTTTTTGTTAAACCTATGTATGAACCAAGATGGGTAGCTTCTATAAAAGCTAAGCTTGATGCTCTAATATAGAACAAGACTTGGGAAATCGTAAATGTGCTTAGGCAAGTAACTCATTGGTTGTAAATAGGTATTCAAAATCAAATACAAGTCCCACTAGTAAGATTAAGAGATTCAAAACAAGACTTGCTGCTAAGGGTTATAGTCAACAAATGGGTTTGGATTACTGAAAAACTTTTTCTCCTGTGGTCAAGATGGTTATAGTAAGGGCTATTATTGCCTTGCATAGTTGGAATTTGTATAAAATCGATGTCTACAATGCTTTTCTACAAGGTGATATTGAGGAAGAGGTATATATACAACTTCCACTAGGTTTTAGTAGCCAAAGGAGGAATCAGTGTTGCAGACTACTAAAATAACTTTATGGACTCAAGCAAGCATCAAGATAATGGAATATCAATCTTAAAAATGTACTACTATCAGCTGGCTTTCTTCAAAGCCAACATGATCATTCTTTGTTTATTTTAAGAAAACATGAGAAACAAGTGATCATACTTATGTATGTGGATGATTTAATGATAATAGAAGATGATGAAGGTCTTATTCAAGAGGCTAAGGATGTGTTGAATCATGCATTCAAGAAGCTCTGAAGAGTCAAAATATAGAGGCATGGCATTGGCAGTATCAAAACTAATTTGGCTT
This sequence comes from Capsicum annuum, assembly GCF_002878395.1. Lineage (NCBI taxonomy): Eukaryota > Viridiplantae > Streptophyta > Magnoliopsida > Solanales > Solanaceae > Capsicum > Capsicum annuum. Next base: position 200,674,124 of record NC_061121.1, read on the forward strand.
ATAAGATTATTCAAATTCTTAGCAGTTGATGTTTCTTATCCAATCCAGCTGTTTACAAACAATATAACAACTATATAGATAACAAACAATCCAGTATTTCATGAAAGGAAAAAACACATAGAAATTGATTGTCGCCTTATAAAAGAAAAAGTGCAGCCAGGACTAGTTCAACCAAAGTATGTTCCAATAGGTGATCAAGAGGTAGACCTATTGACAAAGGGTAGAGTTCAACATTATTATTTGATGTCCAAGCTAGGAGTTTTGAATATTTTCTCACCCCTATATTAAATTAAAAAGGGGGGGGGGGTGTTTAAATAATAATGGAAGATGGTTAGTTAGTGGTGTTATATGATCTGGTGAACTGTGTACAACTAGCAATTTGTTTATAACAGAATTACCAATAGGAATAGATATTTGTTAGTTGGTTAGAGGTGTCTATAAATAGATGCTACTGGTGTAGATATTGTTCTTTCATTGAAATGTAGAAACAACTTCAACTATCAATAACAAGTAGCCAGTTTTATTTACTCCTTTTGTTGCTTCTTCAACTATATTTCAGCCAATTCATACTACAATGGTGAAGTTTAACAATTAAGTTAGCGTTGTCTCACTATTTTTATTACTATTAGCATCAACAATCAAATCATTAATAATTATATGATTACTATCATGCTTTTTATATTAAGTGTTTTTTATAAAATTAAACTTGTTAAAATGAGGTACACGGCAAGACACATACACTTAAATTAATATGAACTTATATATGCATTTTTAGTTAGACGTTACTAATTATTTATTTATTTTAGTTACTTAACTCTAGTAAATTAATTTTTTTTGTCCCAAAATAGTTATCACGTTAGCCTGAAAATCCTAACCTGAAAACCCATACCAATCATCATCGACAATGGCGAATCTGGCCGTTGGGTAGCCACACCGAGGCTTCTTAACATGGCAACTTAAATCCAATCACTACTACTACAACTGATATGACTTATGCTTCTACTTTGCAACCTACATAGGTGGTTCATACACTTTTACCTTTGAAACCCCCTACGTACTTGCATGGAGAACCTAGGGTTATATGAGAGGAAGAAGAGAGATCATAAATGATTAAGAATGAAGAATTAAAATACGTGGTTATTGGGAAATTCTCATACGGATGGCCTGACATACAAGAACTATACAAACTAATTCCAAAATAATGTGGACTAAAAAGGAGATATAAATATTGATTTATTGTGTAATAGATAGGTTCTAATATGAGAATCAAGATTGAAGGACTACGTGAATCTATTATCTAAACCAAATTTTACATAGCTCATAGAAATTGAAATTATCCAATGGGAGCGTTTAAATAAGATTCACTCTTTGATCCGTAAGAAGAGACTTCAATAGCCGTAGCATGGATTTCACTGCTTGCTCTACCACAAAATTTCTTTAGGAAGGAGACCATATTCTCTTCAGCGACTGCAGTGGGTAAGGCATTACAAGTGGATATGGCCACATGTAATAAAATACGTCCCAGTCGTGCTAAAGTCAAAGTAGAGGTTGACCTTTTAGAAGATTTCCCCAAAAGAAATAATATCAGAATAAAAAAGAAATCAAGGGGGATTGTGAAAAAATGAATACAAATCAAGTATAATTATCTTCCAAAGTATTGCAAAAACTACAAATTACAGGGACACAATGAGAAAGAATGCTTTGTACTACATCTTGAGTTATATCCAAAAGAAAAAAAGTCAAAAAAGAAGAATGAACACAAATAAATTAATGGAAATAATCATGAAAAGGGAGTGGAGAAAGAAAAATAAGTCGTGAAAAGGAAAAGTAATGATACTGAATATAAGGAGAAAAGACAAAGAAATGAAATGAGAAGGGGTAGACAACTTCAAAGAGGTGGAACAACAATAAGATATAATCAAAGGGAAGAAAATAATGATGAATACGTAGTTAAAATAACCAACAAATTTGATGCTCTAGAGGATGAAGGTATGATGGAAGAGAAAAACATACTCTGAGAAAGGATACAGGTAAGAAGTTAGATAGAATACAAGTATCGAGAAATGGGTGGAAAAAATATTTGGCAGACATACTGAGGAGCATGAAAACATAGGTGCAAAATAGATCGTTGATTTGAACAAGAGTTCCTCTGAAGGACCCACAATTCCTAATATTTTAAAAGCACAGTGAGATAATGAAAGGAAAATTATTGATGAATTAAGTAATACAGCAGAGGGACAAAAGGAGCAGGAAGAAAATAAAGGTAAATAGCAAATATATTACAATGATTCACCTACATCAATCCAAAAGGGTAGCAAAGAAAATCCATTAGAAGCAAGCACAACAAAGCGACTTGAGGAGGTGGCTGAATTAACAAGTAATGGACTTAATGCTTAAATTCATAATACATAAGAAGAAAGGAAAAGAAGGGAGGAAGATGAAGATAATGATATACAGAAGAGTATTACTGAAGTAAGAAACCAGGGGGATTTGTCCCCTAGACATTAGGAGTAATTAGATAAAGAAAAAAGAAACAACAAGGTAGGATCTGTAAGGAAAACAAAGAGTAGCTCTGCTAAACCACCACTGGTTAAGCAATGATTGACAAATTACTATTATGGAATATAAGATTAGTCAATACTCAAAACTTCTTTGAGAGATTGATTGATTTAAATAAAAGAAACAGATATGCATATATTGCAATATGTCATTAGTGAAGATTAAGAATGAAGCATGTTATTTGCAATATGTCAACAAAGATATGGGTCTTTAGAATCAAGAATGGAATGGAGATATAATATCTGATGGATATCAATAGATGACCATCAAATTTTCCCATCACACTTTGCAGAAAGTTATATGGATAACTGTTGTTTATATAAGGTGTAGTGCCATAGAGGGACTTGAATTACGAGAAGACATAGAGGAGAATGGTGCAATCATTAGAGATTCTTAAATAGTTGGAGGTGATTTCAATGTCATAGTGGACTCAACAGAGAAATGGGGTGGTCTGCTAGCCAACTATAATGAGACAGCTGACTTTAATCACTATGTAAGCAACTGTGGTCTCGCAGATTTGAAGTACCATGGAAGTGATTTCACTTAGTGGAATGGTGTGGTGGAGTAGTAATGTATATTTAAAAGACTGGATAGAATTTTTGAAAATTAGGTTTTTATAAATGATTTTCCCTCCTCAGAAGTACAACACTTGATTAGACAAGGTTTAGGCCATGCCCCAATACAATTGAATTGTTATATCAATGAATTGTTATATCAATGAAGAGATGGGTGCTAAACCTTTTAGATTTTTAAATTTTTGGACCAAACATGATCCTTTTAAAAAGATTGTTGAAAAGGTTTGGTGTGTAGAGATATAGGGTATCTCTTTTAAAGTAATGCATGAAAAATTAAAGACATTACAAATGGAGCTAGTAAAATGGAGCAAGGAAATATTTTGAAACATCTTTAAGAAAGTAGTTACCATGGAGGATATTGTTCCAATAAAGGAGATAAAGTTGGAGATTAATAGCACAGAGAAAAATAAAATGTAGTTGAGGAATGATAAAAATGAACTGATGTAGTTGTATAAAATAGAGGAAGACTATTGAAAATAAAAAATAGGTATGGCATGGATTAAGGATGGTGATTGAACACAAAGTTCTTCCACTCATATGTAAAAGGAAAGAGGAGAAAACTAAAAATTACAAAGATAAAAAATAGCCAAGGTATTCTTTTGAAAGAATCACAAGACATTGGGGAAGAAACAGTCAATGCCTTTAGTGAGTAGTTCAATGAAATAAGCACAAATATAGATCCATAATAGACTGTCTACCTAACATACTCATAGAGTAGAGAGCTGAAATGGATAAAACCTTGACTCCGAAGAAGTAAACAATATTGTTTTCTCTCTGAATAAAGATAGTGCTAGTGGTCTAGATGGTTTCTAAGTAGAATTGTTTCAAAAGTGTTGGGACATTATAGAAAAAGACATGGTGAGTGTGGTAATGGCTTTATTTTGTGGAATGAAACTACCAAGATACATAACACATACCAACTTATTTCCAATCCCAAAAAAGGAGAAGATTGAAAGAATGGCAGATCTGAGGACAATTAGTCTCCGGACATACATAAATAAGGTCATATCCAAGGTCATTCGTGAAAGAATTGTGGTTACTTACCAAACATCATCTCAAAAAATCAAACTGAATTTATGAAAGGGAGGAGTATAACTGAGAATGTTCTACTTGCTCAAGAAACTATTAAGGATATTAACAAAAGGAATAAGCATCATAATTTAGTTGTAAAACTAGAATGGCAAAAGTCTTATACTAGGGTGTCTTGGATCTATTTGACAAAAGTGTTGAGAATTTTTTTTAAAAGATTGATAAATATGGTCTGGAGATTGGTATCAAATAATTGATACTCTGTACTAGTTGATGGTAATTCTTAAGGTTTCTTTCACTCTGCCAGAAGATTAAAACAGAGAGACCCTTTGTCCCCCACTATGTTCAAAATTGCAACTGAAGTTTTGGTTAGAAGTCTAAATAGGCACAATGAAGATAATGAATTCATAGGATTTGAACTGGCAAAGTAGAGTGAAAAGATAAATCACCTCTCATATAAAGATGATGCAATACTTCTTTTCTTAGGGCATAAAAATTAAGTAAAGAAAATGATGAAGGTATTACAGAGATATGAAAAGTTTCTGGTCAGCTAATCAACCTCTCAAAGAGTTTTATGTATTTACATGAGAAGGTTCCTCAGATAGATAAACAAAGATTGAGAAGGCTAACTGGCATTGCTATAGAAAACTTTCCTTTAACTTATCTTGGATGTCTAATTTTTTATGGTAGACAAAAGAAGGTCTATTTTGAGCAGATAATTATCAAAGTGGCAAAGAGGATTATATCATGGCATAGTAAGTTGTTAACTTATGAGGGAAGATATGTGTTACTGTGCAATGTGCTACAATCAATAACAATATATTTAATGTCAGACATGAATCCTCCAAAGGTAGTAGTTGATTAGATTCACAAGTTGATGGCAAGATTTTTTTGGGGCAAAACTGGTGGTTCAAAAGAAAAACACTGGGTTGCATGGGGTGATTTATGTTATCCAAAGGAGGAAGGTGAAATTGAAATTAGATCTTTGCACATAGTCTCTGAGGCATTATATGCTAAACTGTGGTGGAATTTCAAAACATCCACATGTTCTTTATGGAGTCACTCCATGTGGAATAAGTACTGTAAGAAGAAACACCCAGTAATTGCTCAGGGTTTTGGAGTCTCAGCAGATATGGAGAAAAATGTTGTAGATTAGAAAAAATATAGAATATAATATATATTAGCAGATTAAAGAAAGAGGCGCTAGCTTCTGGTTTAATAATTGGACAAAACTTGGTGCATTTTATTTTCTGGAGAAAACTAATAATGGGGAAGAAGAGATAGAAGTCAAGGAATTTATCACAGAAAAAGGGGGAGTGAATATTAACAAGCTTAGAAATTATATCTCTGAGGAGATGTTTGATCGCATGATGGAAAAGATCAAACCAAGTAATCAAGAAACTGATAGAGATAAAGCATGGTGGATGACTACTTTTGATGGTAATTTTTCTGTCAAGTTGCATATGAAACTCTCGGGAAGAGGAGAACAAAAAGAGAATATTGTGGATAGATATGGAACAAATATTTGCCTACTAAGATATGTTTTTTCCTGTGGAGAGAATGGAAGGGGATAATTGCTACATATGATAATCTAATAAAGATTAAAATACACATTGTCTCAAGGTGTTGGTATTGTGAAGAATATAAGCAGGAGACAATGGAACATTTATTCTTGACAGCTCATATAACTATTCAACTATGGAGTCAATTTGCTTCTTTTGCAGGTATCATAATGGAAGGAGCACCACTAGCACATGCTATAAGGATTTGGTGGTATAAAGAAACAACAACAAAGTTGAAGCAAATTTACAAAATCATGCTTGCAGTCATCATTTGGATATTGTGAAAAATAAGAAACAAAAGAAAACATGGTGAAGATCAAAATATTCAAAGCATGATATATCAGGTGATGGCAATTGTAAAGCAGATGGTCAGAATAAGGTACTCAAGGATACAAGACACAAGGAATAGCAGGGAAGAGATGATAAGCAAGTTTATAAGATATAAGCCAAGTTTGTTTAGTTATGCAATAAAATGGATGCTACCTAAACAAGGCAGAATGAAATGCAATACAGATGGTACTTGTAAAGGTAATTCAGGTTGGGGTTCATATGGATTTGGTCTAAGAGATCAAGATGGTAATCTGATGTGTGCACAGGCTAGTGGTTTAGGATTGACAAACAATATGGAGGCTGAGATGAATGCAATTATGGAAGCCTTAAGATTTTGTATATCACAAAATTACATAAGTGTAGATTTCAAATCTGATTCATGGGTAATGGTGAAGATAATTAGAAATTAATGGCAGATACCATGGGAGATAATAAAAGCAGTTGAAGAAATCAAGAAGATTACGACAGTAACAAATTCTACAAGCTTACATATTTACAATGAAGGTAACTCATTAGCGGATTATCTTGCTAATCTACCTATTCAAACGCAGAATACACAAACTTTCAATAATTTTCAGCAAGTACCATCAGTAGGCAGGATATAATAAACATGAACAAAATGCAAATACCAAATTTGAGAATCAGAACTACAAGGATCAAACCATATTCACAAAGTTTTTGTCCTAGTCTAGACATGCAAGATGCGGATTCTGAGCAATAACAAAATTTATAATAGATCAGTTTCCTATACATGGAATATTATAGCTGTTAAATCAGATAGGCTAAACTATGTTAGCTCATAAAATTTATCACCAAAAATAAAGTAAAACTGCGTCATATCATTCTGTCAGCATTGTAGGTCAACCACAAGCACAGATTGGCAATGGAAAAGACAACTCCAGTACTCATCTAGAAGAACACAAAATGGTGTTAAAATCGACCATGTAGAATGGAAAAAACAGAAAGAGAACATAAGATACTTGTTGAAGAGCTGTGAACTCCGGACGTTTCCTCCTTCAACTTCCCCTCAGAAACAACCCAACCACCTGCAAAATACAAGGTAAGAAGAAGTCTCAAGAAACAAGAAAAAGAACAACTGTGGATTACCTTGGTGTTTTGGCAACACTTTTGTGAGGAAGATCATCACCATCTCATCGGGAAAGTCATTAATCACCCAAAATCAAAGAAGAAAGAACTGGGAGTTCAAGCAGCAACAGAAAAGGAATATGGCGAAGCAAATAAATAGGGAAAGTATGGAAGAGAAGGACAAAGATCAAGACTAATTACATTTATATAGTTGGGGTAGAATTTAGAAAGAGGGCTTTACCACGACATTTTTCAGATTATGTAGAAATTTCATGGGCCTTCGGCCTTACCTTTTTTTCTTCTGAGTATCAATAAAATGGCTGAAAAAGCCACATTTCTTTAAGAAAAAGTTATCACATTTTATTTCTTCAGAGGTAATTTAATTAGATTTGGAATATAAATTTTTAAAAATTATATGAAAAGTATTACTCCAAGTTGTAAAATTTATGATATCAAAATAGTGAAAAAGATATATCCTAAAATATTGATTAAAATTCATATAGTTTTGACTCTCAAAAAGTGAAATATGACAAATATTTTTGAGTCCAAAGGAAAAACTACAGTGTGAATGAATCCTAAGCAGCCATGAAAAAGAACCTTTTATATGCTTTTGATTAAAGTTTATATGGTTTATTTAGCGTTAATATCTTAAATGTAAATATTTGAGTTCAAGTACATTCAAGCAGTTCATGCAATCACTACCAGAATTCAAAAAGATGGCTAAATATTCCATAGCTTGATACTACTAGCTCTCCCTTTTCCCATTCCTTCTCTTTTTTGGTGTGCAAAACGTATCTCCTCTCATATTATAAAAAAAGTTAATCTAAGATTTGGTTTGTTAATTTTTTTTTAAAAAAAAGTGAAAAGAGAAGGGAATGACATTAAAAAGACTAACATTATATGATGGACTGTAAAAGAATCCTACATTCCTATCTTACAATCTACTTCTACTTAATATCTTTTCGTCACTGATCTTAACGACAGCAAATCAAATAAGATATATAATATATAAGCACTAAATATACAATAATATTTTAATCATCGTCTGGACGTATTGTGCTCTGATAAAAGTTTAATTACCATCGGGCGCACCCCATCTAAAATGTACATGTTCTATACGAGCGCTGAAGCCGCAATGATGAAAATATAATTTTTACTGGGAAGTGTTAATATATTAAAGAAGTAATCATACGGGAATTCTAGGAATAGGTGTCATTTGACACGTGGAATATGTGTGGCTCCACCCCTAACTAGATGAAATCGAAGTGGATTGGTAGAGATTAATTAAAGGTTTCGATAAATTTAATAATATTTTCTTGATTCTAAATTTGTACCGTTAAAAAGTTAATTAAATATGCATAAATCCTTGATTACGAACTCAGTAGCTAAGACAAATCCTAGATTACTCTGACAAGTTCAAAATCAATAAACTTTAATTTTAGCACCGTTTATTCATAAACTTCTTATACTCTATTGCTTCGTGGATTGACATTCTCGTTTTGCCTATCAAGCATTAAAGAATTAAAGCAGCGATCGTGGTACTCAGATAAAGTATATATAGTAATTAGTGGATTAATTAAGCAAACGCATAGAAATGTAGTACATCAAAACGTGATAAAATGTGTCAAAGCTGATTCATGTATTACCATGAGTTTGTTGGGTTCGAAATCGAGAGGGCGTCATGCGGAAGCTATTAGTTGCAAATTATTGAGACGATAAATCAGATGAAAAGAAAAACATACTAAAAAAATGATTATTATATAGTTTGTCCAATTGGCCTACATATAAAAACCTAATATAAAAGAAAACATAAAACTATTAGAGAGAAAATTTCCCCCTAAACGAAAATCTTAAAAGACTACATTGTGGATGCTATTGTGTTATGGTATGAGAAAGGGGTCTTGTATTTATAGATGTCTAAAACCTTTCCTCCAAAAAACAGGTTAGTCAAATATGAAAAAGAATTATATTTTTTTCTTTTAGTTTAAGTAAAAGTAATTATGGTAATTTTTATTTTCCTTATAAGAAAAAATAAAACTTAAATATAGTACGAAAATCAGGGCAAAAACCCTAACAAATCTCCTCCTTTTGGCTTGATTTTCTTCACTTGATCCGTCTTTTCTTCATATCACGCGCATGAACTTCGTTCTTGATATAATCTTTATAACTGCTACTTGCTATGGTTAAAAATAAAGTTTAAAATATTATGGTTAAAAATGGGTTAAAAATTAATATTTTGTTTTTATTTTTAAAGATGCAGCAACAGGAATGCTGAAAATATGATTGAAACTTGTTCTCCACGTGTAGTTTTTAGACATATATCTTCATTATCATCAAATTTGTTGCAACTTTGTTCTCAACATGTCCTCAATTTGAACCATCGGATCATTGAACTATTGATTCTGATACCACTTGTTGGGTTCGAAATCGAGAGGCGTCATGCAGAAGCTATTAGTTGCAAACTATTGAGACGATAAATCAGACGAAAAGAAAAACATACTAAAAACATGATTATTATATAGTTTGGCCAATTGGCCTACATATAAAAACCTAATATAAAAGAAAACATAAAAATTATTAGAGAGAAAATCTCCCCTAAACGAAAATCTTAAAAGACTACATTGTGGATGCTATTGTGTTATAGTATGAGAAGGGGGGTCTTCTATTTATAGATGTCCAAAACCTTTCCTCCAAGAAAGAAGTTAGCCAAATATGGAAAAGAATTATATTTTTTTTTTCAGGAAAAGTAAAAGTAATTATTGTAACTTTTATTTTCCTTATAAGAAAAAATAAAACTTAAATATAGTAAGAAAATCAGGGCAAAAACCCTAACAAAATTTACTAATTATTTATAACAGTTGTAATGAACTCTTGTAGAAATGCAGGGTAAGAGTATGTCTAATAGATTCTTATGGTCTAATGCGGACACAGAGGAAGCTTTAGTCCACTGGGCTGTCTAGAAAAATGAAAGAAAGAAAGGAAAAATAACATAATCATACACCTTAACTTATCATGTGTACACAAATTTCTATCCTTAAAAAATAATTACAAAAATATCAACTAATTATGTATCTTTGTTGAATGTATTGGGAGCTAATTATGTATTTCGACAGATCTAAAATTGAAAAAAAAAAATATCGAGAGCTAATTATTTATCTTTACAAAGAAAAAATTATATCTTTGTTAGATGTATTATGTATCTCGACAAATCAAAAATCGAAAAAATGTATCGAAAGTTAATTATGTATCCTTACAAAGGAAAAATTGTATCTTTGTTGAATGTATCAAGAGCTAATTATGTTTCTTGACAGATCTAAAATTGAGATTTTTAGTAATTATGCAAAATATCAAATTTTTCTATAATTAAGCTCCAAACTGTTAAACTTTATGTCGTTCTCCTAAAAACGAATCTAGCTACTCGTATCTCCATGGAAGCCACACATTGCTTATCAATCGTTCTACTCTTGAACTCCGTTGCTAATATCGGTCAATATCGCCCCCAACCCCCCACCCTAGGTGCTTGAGGCCAGGGATTGCTAAAACATAGTAATATAGTAAATGATAAAACTCCAATAATGGAATAATATAAGTAAATGATCAACAAAGTAGAAATCTGAAGTCTTCAATCCTTAGCAAACATCAGTCTGAATCAGAATCACTTCCAGTTAGTTCACATTTAGCTGTAGCGAAAAGAACATAATAAAGGATCAACTATAAACTCCAAAATTGTTAGAAATTTCAAAAGCACTTATTATACTCACCTGGATTATTTTAAGAACAAACATTCACATCTTTTCTTCCCAAGATTCCTGCTCTTCTTCAATTTTTCCAGTATAAGCCACGAGTCTTGCACTGCAATTCTGCAACTCAATTAGCTACAGTGAATAAATATCTGCAAACTCTATAGGGATCTCGTCCAAATAAAGACAATATTTGATCACTAGATGCTCAAGAGCAGAGAAATGATCATTTCTTACTTTACAACATTTTAGATTTGTACCTTTAATTATCAAACACTTTAACCGAGGAAATTTACCTTCAATTGGATGCCATTTAGGCCACAACAAACATTTGGTTTCAACTTCAGCACCTCGAGGGTAGTCCATTAACCTATGATGTTCAAGTCCTCCCATGCTAAACGAGTTCCAACCACCTTTAACTTCTTAAGCTTCGTTGGAAAATGTGTTGCACTAGGTGCACAAATTGTAGATTTATGAAGTCATCAAAAGGTTGGTACGCATGGAAAGAGAATTTTTTTTTTGGCTTCTTGAGGTGAGAGTGGTCAAAACTTATAGTGAATGTCTTGTCACTCTTTTTGGCAAAAGTGGATTTAGTAGATTGGAGAGGTTGAGGATGGTTTATCAACTTCTCATATTTTGTGACCCATGAGTCTAAAAGCACTTTTACAAGTTCTTCCTAGATACTTTCCTCAGGATTTGAGTGCACTGGGTGGTTTTATTGGTGGCATCTATGTTTAGGAACAAAGTATTTTTGCCACCTAAAAGATATAGGTCTATAGCATAGTTTTAGACTCGCCAAGCTATCTGGTAGTGGAAAGTATCCAGGATGGCATCCCTAATGTGTGGAGCTTACAAAATTTGGACCCGAATCTTCAACCCCTCTGTCAGATACAGATCAAAGAGGGACATAATAAAGTTGGGAAATATAATGAAAAAGACTTTCCCGATGTTCAGTGTGATTTCAGACTTACCCAAGTTCGCATGTCATTTTATCTAGTTTCAATAAGTGAAAGATGCGCCCTTACTGGTTGTCCTTTCCTTCCATGATACGTCACCACAACTCTAACAACACCAAGATGGATATGGGTAAAGCCTTGGCTTTTCTACTATCGCAAAAAATCCCCCATCATCTGCAAACTGAGGAAATCTTCCTCCCGAATTGCAAGAATAGGATGTTGATCAAGTTTTGACGCAATAATGTATTCCTTAACTCCCTTTGGCTTACTGAATCAAAGAACGGATTTGAAGCCACAAATTGCACACTTTATTTACAAAGGTAGATATGTGGAAGATATTTTATTTTTTGGTGGTAACACATCTACTTCATAGAGGTAGTTGTATTTACATGGCAGCGTTTTACCGCGAGCAGGATACAAGTTTATTTTTGCTAAGGATTTACATGGATTAGACACAAATGAAGAATATGCTAAATATTCTGAAATCGACATATTTTTGTTATTTTTGGACTATTAGGACTCAATATATTTGTGCTAAAAATCTAAGGAAAAGACTTAATACACTATTTATTCTATAATCTAATAAAAATAACTACGACACAAATATGTGCATGACTTTGGTTGTAATAACAAAAAACTAAAGATTTTGGATGGATTTAAGGCTGAAGACTCAAACAAAGTAAAGTAAAGACTGAAAATGTAAAGTTTGCCTAACCACAACAGAAAGAGATGTTATGTGAATACTTGGTTCTCCCTTCCTACGGGAGTGGACTGACTCTGATACCAATATGAAGGGGTGAGCAGGCCATGATAAGACATCCAAGGCAATATTAGCTCCAAGAAAGATCATAGGCTTTCTAACTTTCCAACATAAATGGTAGATTTATGTCCATGTAGGTGACAAGTCATACGAAATCAAAGCTTTTGTCAGCACCATAATAGTTTTTTTTATGAGTAGATCTTCACATCTACTACTCTAAAGGATGGTTTGCCATGAAACGAAAACTTGTTAACCCTCAATGGGATATCTTCACTTTTTCAGTTATTTTGGTAATGCAACTATTCTATATATGACATACATGAACTTTTTTATGCTCTCCCTTGGGCTTTAGAGTCCTCAACAATCCATGGAATAAAGTCTACCCAACTTTGGATTTATATGTTCTTGATAAAATAAGAATTATATAAAAAAGCTATTATGTGGACCAAGCCAATTTCGTTCCACAGAATGAAAATACCTTAGAAGTCCATTGAAATAAAAAAAAGAGCGCTTGACTAAGTGCTTGCTTACTCTATTACTCCAACCTAAAAGATCTAAGTACCCATTCCTTTAGAAGAGAGAAAGAGAGAGAACTTAGCCTATAAACATTTTATTAATAACAAAAAACTATACAAGAGATTTTTTAGGTGGAGAATTTGATAGGTTAAGAATTCGATAATCCTCAACTAAGACCTATGCTTCCTTTTATAGGATAAGGAAGCCTAATTAAAACAAACAAAATAATAAAGATAAACATTATCTTACACGACCCACTATTTTAATAATAGTAAAGCCTTATCTTGTCACACACTCCTTTCCTAGACACATATAACTATGAGATATATACATCCTACTTTATTCAATCTTTCCCCCCAAACATGCGACAGAGCCTAACAAAACAAAAACTAAACATATTGTTGGCATGTGGCAATATTACAAGCAAATGACTAAGCAACTTGTTTCCAACTTATAAGCAGGTGGATAAGACACTTGTAATCTTCTTGCAAAAAGGTGGTAGGCTACTTGTAATGCCTACCAAGTAGCTGGATAAGTAGCTTGTAGGCAAACCTTTCTGAGCGGGTTTTGTGGTAAATCTTGGCAGATAATTCCATAGAGCTTGTAGTAAGTGGAGATTTCTTGCATATGTTATCTAACGTCAACTTTTTATGTAATGTTTGATGGTGTTAATCGTAATCTCACGTATCCTTCCTCTATCCACCAATCGATTCCGTATTTCTTCATGAGGCATTCTTAGTTTTCCAAGATCCTTTGTAGTGACCTGGTGAAGTAACCCTTCTTGTGGATGAACTTTCTATGTTGCATTCCCATTCTATGGTGGATTATTCAGCTGTGTTCTTTTGATGGCATTGGTGACTTCAACCCTCATGATTTCATATAGAGGTTGAGATTCTTTTATTTCTCGTTAGACCTCATCCCAATAAGGATGGTTGTTGGTGTAGTTCTATTTTTCTATTGTTTTGACCATATTTCCTTTAGAATGCACCTGTTTTACTGGAACGTAATAATTTTGATTCATAGTATTCATCTTTCAATGATAGGATTAATATGAGAAATCTCTAACAGAGAGAAATTTTTAGCTGAGCTTGGACCTCATGATTTATAATTCCCATCGTATGGTATAGCATGAATACCTTTGAATCATAGGAATCTTTGAAGCATCAAACCTAATATTATTGTGGCTTAAACCATAACATAAACCTTTTAAGAGCTGGCTGGATTTGATCAAAGTTCTTGAAAGCATCACGCTTAAACTCTATGAGGATGTGGTATTGTTGCCATAAGTATCAGAATAACCAAAGGAGCTCTTGAAAGAAGTCATTGGCTAGTGATTCAAACACATGGCAGAATGGATATTTCAAATGTACTCTGAATGACTTCAGGATAGATATGCCATATTTTCTAAAAACTTGTAGCTTGTATAAAGTCATCCTTTCCATGTTGATGAATGGATCAAAGTGGTCCACAAATTACTTGAACAACTCTTGGGAGAGGGGTAGTTACCATTCCTTGATGTGTTGAACATGAGAATTTGTCTAGCTGAATTTTCTGTGGGCATATGGACATTTTTCTTTCCTGTACTTGATATCAATTAGAGATCATCTGCATAGATGTCACCTACTTCTTCATATACGTCCAAGGAAAACAATGTGTCCTCTGTTGTTTCTTATACTAGTAAGAAGACCGATTTAAGCTCATCGTGTTTGCTGAGATAGATGCCCGTGTGATTTGCTATATCCTCAAAGACCTAGACTGAGTCCATTGCCTTCTTTATCTGAGGGGAAATTTCTTACAAAATGTCCATTGTTTTAGCAGATGAAGCACCCATTGTACTTTTTGTAGTTAATTGGAATCCTTCATTTAAATGACCTGTGAGGTAGGTTGTTTTGGACTTGTCGTTTGATGTTGCCAAAACTAACCTCATAAAAAGTATGTTGCGTCGATGACAAATATAGTAACCTAACTAGGTTGGTGTCAATCTTATAGAGAAGATGTTGAATAGTTGCTTAAATTGATGTAATTCACGAGAAATGCAGAAAAGTAAATGGGGGATTTTGGAAGTAATTAGTAAGTAGGAACCAAACTTGAATTCTTTGAGTTGTAATCAATAGAAGACAAACACTAGGACTGTGTTTCCCCTGGCCTCTCATCTCTGTAAATTTCTCATGTTCAATCCACCTATTCTGTTGCTCTACATGTAAAGTCGATAAGATATGTATTATCAATCATCTTGTGAACGTGTTGATAAATCTCACTCTTTACCTTGTAAGTCTCAGGGGGTCGCCTTATTGTTATTTGTTTATAACTTTAATTCACTTTCACCTTTTTAGTGTCAAGTGATTAGATGAGATGATGGAATAGTATGATAGAGGTAAATCTTAAATTACTGTCTTAATCCTCTCTTCCCAATCACAAACTCCCTTGTGAGGACATTTGCAACTACAGGCTATCCCCAAGCTTTTGCAGTAGCTCTGAGGTCAATTATTGTGAAAATGATTAAGATACATGTATAAACCCTAGAATACATGAATCTCCCACTTTCTCTGCGTAGCTAATCTACCAAGGTTCCCACAACCCTAGTCAGGGAGATTAGCCTCTCATGTTCATTCAAGAAACCATGATTATCAATGGAAAATACATGTAATTAGTTGCACAAGAATAAGATGAATAAAATCCAAAGTCTTCAATTGAATAAAAACCCAAAATCTCAAGAATAATTGTAAAGTATGTAAAAGTACGTTGAAGTTAGTAACCTAATAAAAGATAAACCCTAGGGTATTTATAGTATCTATAAACTACTCTACAATCCTAATAAAAATGGAAAAGGAAAAGGAAAAGTTATGTCGACACAATATATGACTCGCTCATCCACTCGTGCCATCTTCTTACGAGTCATACTTTGACTCTTGTATCCTCTCCAGTGTCTGATCTTCCAGGATTTAACTTTTTGTTCTTCTTATGACTCCTACTTACGAGTCATACCTTGATCATTTAACTCGTGGCATTCACTCGTATCCACCCAAGACTTTTTTCTTCTACTCTTTGGACACTGGTCTGCTTACGACTTGTCCATACTTATTATACTTAGAATTTTGACTCGTATTCTTCTGAAACTTCAACTTTGATTCTCTTTCTTGGGTTCTAATCTATATAAGACTTCATGATATGGCTCGTACCCTTTTTTTACAGCTCATACTCTCAGTCATATCTTTTTTACACTTGGTTTTTCTTCCTGGCCTTGGTTTCTGTTGTGTTTATGAGTCAGCCTCCGAGTCATATGAGGTTTTTACGACTCGAGAGGAGACTCATACTTTCTGCAATTTGGTGTTTTCAGGTCTTTTTCTTTCAGTTTTAGTCTAACACTTATATTGACTTGTTTTCACTTGCAATCCACAAAGCACATCATATCTACTATATATTAAAATGGCCTAAGTTCAAGCATCATTTCATGGTTTTAAGCATCGAAAGTACCGTGTTTCCACGACACATCAACACCCTCAACTTAGAATTTTGCATGTCCTTAGGCAAAACAAAAACTAAAAACTATCACAAAACAACGATGCTTTAACAAGAAGATCCTTAGATACCTATGGCCGTGAGCTTTCAATTCAATTTTCAACACTTTTATTCGCCCTCCTAATTTCACTTTTCAAGAAACAATTGTATATATTATTTGGTACATGGAATGAAAAAAAGGAATTTGATGATGGAATTACATTAGTAACAAGCAACTAGGTATATACAACTCACATTTGCTGAACAATTTATCTACCTAACAACATACCCATGTGTGCTCACAATCAAAGAAATTTCTATGTCACTCAAGGAACAATTAATTTTTAGGGATATAGAAAATACACTCTCTCCCACATAGATGTACCACTGGTGTATATAGAATACCATAGGCTTGCCCATATGCTCTCTTTCTAAGTTTTCAAACAGTCTAGGTAAGATTACTAAAGGACTTTACTTGGCTTGTAACGCAGGTTAGGGGATGGTATGGTATCTTTTTTGAATTTATTTAGTGACTAAGCCTCCTTGACACTACACATTTATCGATATCCACTCATTTTCCACCTTTTTTTCTCTTTTATTTCTGCCCTTATGTCTCCTTTTTTTATTTCAAGCATATGTCATGTTGAACCAGGTGCAGTTTTATTTTTTCTTACTTTTTTTTTCTTTTCTTTTAATTTTCTTTTATTTGTACCACACCTGTCATTTTTCATCTCTTTTTTCTTTCACAAGTCTTTCTTCACACTCATTTTTTCTATGCACCCTTATAATAGCCACCCTCAACTTAGGCAATTTGCTTAAGTTAAGGTGCACAGTGTCCAAGGAGGACCAGGGCTAAGACAGGTTCATTATAGAAATGGGCAGGTAAAATTGGTGTAAATAACAAAATTCAGTCAATTAAGGCTCAATTAGTTGGATCAAAGGGATTCATGATTTATTTAGTTGGACATTTAGGCTCAAGTGGACTTACAACAAGAATGGCCTATGATTATCTCCTATTCGACTATCCTAGACCTAGTTAAAGGTAACCAAGCAAGTTCTAGATTTCGATACACCGGGAACTCAGTACAGCTTTACACACACTCACAAAGGTTTACATTGCTAAGCACTACCTATCTGACCATGAAAAATTTCACCCTGGTTGCTTCATTCTTAATCCTAATGCCATTATCAGATTCCCAATCGTCTCACACATATATAGATCACACAGTTAACATAAACATTTAGGAGGGGTATTAATTTTTTAGCAGAAAAACTTTTTCAAATCAGACTGTTTCAAGCATAATTATTTAAAACAACTGTCTACTGCCACAAACACATATTCTCCTCATATTTCGTCTATTCTACTACACACAAAAAAAACTAAAATAAAAATAAAAAAAATACAAAAATATGAACAAAACATGCCAGTTCTTCAAATTTTCAAAAACGATCTACAAAACATGGCAAGTATAGCCCATGGCGACTTAGTACACCCCTGCCCCCAACAAAAAGATTATGCACTGCCCCTACTACATGTAAAAATAAAGTGCAAGGGAATGGGATCACACCTAGGCTCTCAAGGCGCCGACTCATACAAAATTAGCATGTGGGTCCTCAGATCGGGTCCCACCATTATCATCACGAGTCTCATCAACTGCCTGGACTGAGTCATTAACCATGGAACCGGTGATGACTGGTGTACTCTATGGAATATTGCTTGATGGGTCTACATCACTGCTTCTCTCAACGTCAATAATTTTTGGTCTCGAACCACCAGCTCCATCAGCTATCTCACGGACCCTCACCTGCCTGTCCTCCTCATCCTGTAGGCTATCTGCCTTAGCCTTCTTCGTAGAATATTTCTCCTCACGCTTCCACTTATTTCTCTTTTTTCTCTCCTGTTGGTCTCCATAATCGATTTCTCAATTGGGTCCAAAATAACCCAAATATTATCAACATAGACTATGGGCACAACTGTCTTCACCACGGGTTCTGACATAAATGGCTGATCATACAACTTATCCACTATCTTATTTATATTAGCTACTTCATCTTTAACCTCCATAATATCCAAGGTTTGGCTGCTACCCAACTGCCGGGCCATCCTCAGCTCGAATGTATCTAACCTCTGCTGCACCCATCTGTCTTGGTTTGCCAACTGTGTGTCAACCCAGGGATTTATGCCCCTTTTCATGTTTCAAACCTTAGCCTCTAATGTACCCAGTCTTGTCATAGCCTCAGTCCACATGGCTTGTGAAATCAGGATAAACCCAGATGGCATACCTCTCAGGTGAGATAGTACAGATTAAACCAGAGGTGGGGTACCAGATGTACCTGCTATATTTGAAGCCTGGGGTGGTCTTAGTCTGTCCAAATACCTCACCTACCCCAACGGTCTCAATAACCTCTATCTGACTAATCTGTCAGTATATCTCTGCTTCTCTCCTTATATGCCTGGCCAATGGGTTGGCTACATCTCTGATCAGCCCCAAGTCCATGGTATTTGTGACTTTTATCATCTCATCAATACCCGAGAGCTCCTTCACTTCTATAACCAAATAAATCTATATAATCATATATATATATATATGACAATAACAACTTATCACCACCTAAAGCTCGATCTCTCATCTCCCGAGCTAGGAACGCTCCTACATCAAACTCATAACCATCCATGAACCCGGCTATCAAAGCTTCCCAAAATAGACAACACATTATCCCCAGTAGTGGGACATATCCGATGTCAGGACAATGTCCATCATGCCTTGGCCTCGAAGTTAAGTGTATTCTTTTCTATTTTCTGGTGGACCACACTTGGGACACCAACTACCCACACCACATACTTACTATTTGACCCTGTCAACCTGGCAATCCATCTAAAGTGGTCCATTTTATCATCCATACCCAGCTGTTTCTGAGTGATTTTTCTCATATCTTCTAGTCTATACATGATCTCACCGGTGTTCACCGAAGGCTCATAATCTGGTCCGTCTAAAAATCTAGAAATAGAATGTGGGAGATATTAACTCACACACCCTAAATGAATAACGAGGAAATAGTATCACCATCTTTCCACAGCCGGCCCTATGGATCTATCGTTGTAACTCCTCCTTATATACTTCATTAAACTCTCAGACTAAAGCAACACTTTATTTGTCGGGCACTCTAGTCATCTACTCAAACCCATACTGTCTAAACCACTCCTCGAATCTAGGCAACTTATCCATCCCAGTCGTGGTCAACCTACGCCAAGGTACAAACTTCATTTGATATTTGTGTTTAAGAGTTTGCTCAACTCGTCATTATGTGTAGCCTGCATATTGGGTTACCCCTACTGTTTAATAGTAGGAACCAGAGCAGGTGTAAGAGCTAATGTAGGGTCCTATCGATCAATTTGAGTAGCATCTACTTCCCCCATATGAGCATTCTAGGAGCTTACTTCCTTAGAGCTGGACTTAACATCGTCTTCTACTTCCGAAGATAGAGGTAAGTGTGGAGCATAGGTACTCGGGTTCTTCATCCTCTATGTTCGTGGAGATGTGTCCTCTAGAGTAACCACTTTCTTACCCTAAGCCTTTTTATGGTCTCTTGGCTTGACCTGCCCCTTTATTTGGACTTCGACTAAGTTACTGCTACTACTGGATGACTCAGTGGATTCAAAACTTGAGGTTTGTGCCATTTTCTTTCCCTCTTTGCCACTTATTTGGACGCTGATGCACCTTTTGGAGGCATTGTACCGGGGTACAAACACTTACTAGTAATTAAATAAGGAAAAGAAAACAAAAATAAAAAAAATCACTGTCAGTATGCACGTTCTGTGCAAGGTATGATTGGGGGGTATGAGTCGTATTGACTTGGTATGACTCGTTTGATCGAGTTATATGCTACACAGTGTATAGAAGATTGTTTACTGGACTGCTTACGAGTCCTCCTAATGTGTCGTACAGATAAGATATGACTAATTACCAAAAATAATCCTCTAATATATGATATCTACCCGGGTCCGTACGACTTATGTGTACGAGTCGTATGGGTTGGCTATGACTCGTATGATCAACCCATACCCATATTAGAATCTATACTCAGTTAGATTTCTATGTTGTTAGTGGGTACGAGTCTCGTTATGACTCATTATGAGTCGTAAGGGGTCTCGTATCTACTACAACATAGAGGTTCAACATCTGAGTTGACTCCAATATGCATTTCCCAAACTACCGTTAACATTGTAAGGGATTACTATCCCCATATTGGTCAAAGATACACATGTTCAACACAAAAATATAAAAATTCTCTCCCACATCCATTTTTAATCCAAACCTAAGAACTAGGGTTCCCAAATTGCAAAAAATAGGTAAATTCAATTTCAAACAAGTCTAAAACATCTCACATTTGTATTTTCAACTCGAAAATTAGAGCAATTAAGTTCAAACACCTACATGAATGAGTGAGAGATTAGGGTGCTTTGAGTTTTCACTTGTTCTTCCCAAATTCGTGCCTAACTCATGCAATGTGAGGAATTTAAGCAAGTTGGAAAGTGATTCAAAGTGATTTCATGCCTTGGGAGCTTAAAATTTGGTTAACAATAGAGATAGGTGTGTGTTTCAAATATCAAGTACCCGATGGTTCATTATTTAGTTCTTTGTTATTCAAGTATTGGGTCGGGTTGACCCGCGATATTGACCTAATAAGCTTGGGTACGACTCATGTGTATGACTCATACCCAGGCTTACTAGTCTTTTTCTCTACTAGTAATGACCTGGAACCTTACTTGTGTTCTGGAGTGGATACAACTCAATGTGACTAGTCGTACCTTAACAGTACGACTCTTTCTGAGAGTCGTATGGACTCCAGAAGCTTTTACTTGAATTTGCATAGTCTCCTAGGTCCTTACGACTCTTACTCATGAGTCGTACCATTAAGATATGACTCATGAAAAGTCCGTATGACCTAACTTCTTGAGATTTAATGGATTTTTTCTGCAATCTTTAGTCCTTGACATTGAACAAACATATTACCTATAAATAAATAAGTACAAAACATGGGTTGCCTCCCACGCACCCCTTGATTTAACATCGTGACATGATGTGGCTAAGTTGGATACTCAGATTTCACCGACTATCCTTATGGGTTACCTCCCATACAACACTTGATTTAACATCTCGACACGACGTAATTACCTTGGTTAATCAGAGCTCACCAAGGTCTATCTCAAAAATCACATTTACTTCCTTAGTATTACCCATATAGTGCTTTACTCTTTGCCCATTCACCTTGAACGAGGCTTCACCATCCCACTTCAATTCCAAAGGACCATATAGGAATACTCTTAGCACAATAAAGGGACCATACTATCTATACTTTAACTTACGTGGAAACAAGTGAAGTTTTGAATTGAAGAGTAATACCAGGTCTTCTTTTTCAAAGATTATTTTCTCCATTTTGCGGTCATGATGCAAATTTATCTTTTCCTTGTAAAGTGCAAAACTTTTATATGCCTGGAGTTGAAATTCATCCAACTCATTCATACTATTCATCCTTGACTTGGCTGCATCTAGCCACTCAACATTTATCTTCTTCAAAGCCTATAGTGCTTTATGTTCAAGTTTAATAACAAAGTGAGAAGCCTTTCCATACACCAACTAATAGTGAGAAGCACCAATAGGGGTCTTGAAAGCTATGCGGTAAGCCCATAATGCATCATCACACTTTTGTGACCAATCAGTCCTATTGGCATTACTGTCTTTGCCAAGATTGACTTGATTTATCTATTGGACACCTCAACTTGTCCACTAGTTTACGTATGATAAGGTGTTGCTTCCTTGTGTTTCACTCTATATTTCTCAAGCATACTTTTGAATAGACAACTATAAAAATATGACCCACCGTCACTAATAATAGCACATGGGGTGCCAAATAAAGAAAATACATATTTTTTCAAGAATGCAGTAACACTACACGCTTCATTGTTGGGGAGCGCAACTGTTTTCACCCATTTGGGTACATAATCCACAGCAACAAGTATATATTTCATGCAAAATGAACTCACGAAAGGTCCTTTGCAATTATACCCCATACATAAAACAATTCCAATTCTAAAATAGGAATCATAGAAAGTTCATGACATTTAAAGATATCACCTTGGCGTTGACATTGATCACAAATAGAAGAAAAATCGTGCGTATCTTTATAGATTGTTGGCCAATAAGACCCAAATCTCAAGATATTATGGGCTGTGCGTGTTCCTCCATGATGACCCCCAACTGGCGAAGAATGACAACCCCCAAGTATACTTATCATCTCCACCTTAGGTATGCTTCTATGAATAATCCCATCCGCACAAATTCTGAATGAATAAGGCTCATCCCAAAAAAATTTCCTTACCTCATGAATAAACTTCTTTCTTTGCTTAAAGGAATGATCTCTTGGAATTAGATCACTTGCTAGATAATTTGCATAGTCTCCAAACCATGGAATTAGATCTTGGAAAGCTACTAATATCTACTTATCTAGAAAACTATCATCAATCTCGAGCCCATCTTCAACATTCTACATAGCTTCCTCCTCAAGTCTATACAAATGATCTGCAATTTGATTCTTAGTGTCTTTTTTGTCCTTGACTTTGAAATCAAATTTTTGCAGCAATAGCACCCACCTAATCATTCTAGGCTTAGAATTATCTTTCTCCATTAAGTACCGCAATACTATATGATCAGTGTGCACAATCAAATTTTCCCAAATCAAATAAGATATAAACTTCTTAAATTCAAAAACCACTGCTAACAACTCTTATTCTGTCATGGTGTAGTTCTTTTGAGATGGATTTAGTGCTTTCCTAGCATAGCAGATGGGATGAAGTTTTTTTTTTCTTTTCATTGGCCTAGTGTAGTCCCTAAGGCCAAGCCACTCGCATCACTCATAACCTCAAATTGCAAGGACCAGTCTGGGGATACTATAATAGGAGCAGTCATCAACTTCTCTTTCAAACACTCAAAAGCCTTAAAGCATGCTTCAGTAAACTCAAATTTTATCTCTTTCTTATGAAGTCTACAAAGAGGGTTGGCAATCTTAGAGAAATCCTTGACGAATCATCTATAAAATCTAACATATCCCAAAAAGCTATGAAATCCCTTCATAGAAATTGGTGGAGGTAATTTCTCGATCACTTCAATCTTTGCTCTATCTACCTCAATACCGCTTTTTGATATTTTGTGTCCCAGAACTATACCTTATTTGATCATAAAATGACACTTTTCCCAATTAAGTACCAAGCTGCATTTCTCACACCTTCTAAGAGCATTTTCCAAGTACACTAGGAAGTAATCAAAAGTATCAACAACAACAAATAAATCATCCATAAATAATTCGATGGTGTCTTCTACCATATCAGAGAAAATGGACATCATACATCTCTAAAATATGGCAGGTGTGTTGCACAGCCCGAATGGCATACGTTTGAATACAAAAGTCCCAGAGATACATGTGAAGGTGGTCTTTTCTTAGTCGTCAGGTACAATAGTGATTTGGTTGTAACCTAAATACCCATTAAGAAAATAGTACTATCCTCTGCCCACTAAGCTATCTAACATCTGGTCCATGAAGGGCATAGAAAAATGGTCTTTCTGAGTCCATGCATTCAATTTTCTATAATCCATGCACACTTTCATCTTGTGACTTGCCTCATTGGCACTAGCTCATTCTTATCACTAGGCACCACAGTAATACCAACTTTCTTCAAAACACATTATACCAGACTGACCCATTTGCTATCAAAATTGGGATATACTATACAAGTATCCAACCACTTGATTATCTCTTTCTTTACGACTTCTTGCATAGGAGGATTGAGTCAACTCTGATATTTTATACTTAGAATACAATCTGGTTCAAGTTGAATTTTATGAGTACACAAACCAGGCGGAATACCTACAATGTGTGTAGTGGACCAACCAATGCCGCCCTGAATCTCTATAATACTCATAACAATGCTTCCACTTTTGATCAATCAAATCAGTTGCACTAATTACCAGCAAAGTGTTGTTCGCCCCCAAAAATGCATATCATAAATATGAAGGAGTGGCGTTTAACTCTAAGATCGGTGGCTCTTCAATGGATGGACGAGCAGGTAGAGTAGTTCTACTGTTCAAATCTAAATCAAGCTTCTTTGATGCATAAGTGTAAGAACCACTCCCATAGAGAGCATATATGTAATGCCCCAAGAGTAGACCCTGGGCGTCAGATGGTGCTTACAGTACCGAGGGACCACAAGCTAACCCATGAGCTGGTACCTGCTGTGAGCACTGAATAATGATAGAGTATACACGAAAGAATAACTGATAAGACATAAGGTTCTTAACAACTGAAATAAATACTAAATATAAATCTAGAGAAACAACGGTGTGAACTTGATAAAATATTGATAAACTGAGTAACTAACTGACATATACAAAAGCCTCTAAATTGACTGAATATGAGTTGATGGGACATGCTCTAGCTAACTCTAACTAACTACTAGACTGAAAGCATGAAATAAAATAATCTATCCTTGGGATATAAGACTCACCACTGCTACTGTTGAGAGCCTAAGGAGTCTTTGCATGATTTGAGAACTAGATATTCGAACCTATGATATAATACATCATAGCATAAAAGAAAGGGATATGCAATTAATACTTTGAATGTACTGGTATGCTAAATAAGACAGGCTAATATCCATGGTTTCATGAACATGGATAAGTAATTGTCTATGTATGCATAACATAAGGTACTGAATAGAGTGTATAAAATCTGTGGATACTAAGAATATATGGAGTCTATAATTACTGAGGATGCATGAAATCTGTAAATACTAAAGATACGTAAAATCTATAGATACTGGGGATGCATGACCAAGCATATAACATGAACTGAATAAAATCTATAAACTAAAATACTAAAATAACTGATATCTATATGCTTTGGTCGAATAACATTGATACTGAGTGTCTGAACTGATTACTAGATTGAAATTATAACTGAGACTGTGGGAGGTATCATCTAACCGACATTCTCCAATCTGAGCTAATCAGGGTCCAACCAGTAACCCCATTTAGAAGGATGTTATTACCATGCCACGGGTACTAACACTGGCTATGTGGATCCACTAAACTGGTATACTATGTTATCCCGAAGGAATAAGGGTGTCAAGCCTAAACGGATGGGTGACCCCTGTGAGATAGTCAAGCCTAAACTGACGGGTGACTTCTCATATCCTATGTTGGCTACATAGTTCTGGAGTATAGGGATTGCTGCTAACGACTCGGCCTATCTGATGGGGAAACTGCCATCCCTGCACTCTCTTAGTGCTAAATCCTACTCCTAACTGAATGAAACTGGATTACTAACTATTCTGAGTTTAACTGACTGACCTGGTAATGCTCATAATATAAGCTGAAGGTATTCTGAAGATACAGAGATAGGACTAAGTAAACAACTATGGTTTTTGGGTATTCAAAACCCCCATGACTTAAAAGCAATAATAGTAACATGATACTTAAGCTTAGAGGACATAACATGCAAGCCTCTATCAAATATTCAATCTTATAGGCATTTTATCAAACACTTGGTATTCCTAACTTAAGCAAATCATGAGAATAGTGTTAAACTTGAAATAATAGCATGAGTTCAAGATCAAAGACACCTACTTGTGATTTAATTCAATGAATTATAACAGTAAAACATGAGGAATTTGACCACAACAATAACTTCATTGAAACATGGTATAAAATTAATATTCATGGAAGTTCATGGGGACTCATAGTTTAAAATCATGATTTAATATGATAAATCTTGAAAAGATGATAGCTTTTGTAATTAAAGTGGGTACTTGGACTCCATGGGTGAAAGGAACCCATGGATGAACATTGAACATACTTGGGTTGATGAATTTGTGAGAATTGGTGGCGAGTTCTTGGGATTTAATCCTGAATTTGGGAGCTAGGGTTTTTGTTCTTGAGAAAAAGATCTTAACTTTTGAGAGGAATTGAATAAATGATGACTAATTAGGTTGTTTAGGGGTTAAATCTCATGTTTTAGGATGATTAGGGTTGTGGAAAAAGACCCAAATACCTTTAAAGGAATTTTAAAACTCAAAACTGAAGATAAAATCCTATTTTTTAGACTTGGCGCGATGCGCCAAGATCACGGAGTCTCACTAGAAATTAACGAGTGCCATTTTGGCCTTTGGTACGACACGGTGGAATCGCGGTCTCCCATTAGTTGAGACTTGAAAATTTACCGAGACACAGCCTTATCGCGTTGGCTTATTGGTTTTAGACAATTGCCATTAAGCATGCCTCCGCGATGCATAAGTGTACCAAATGGTACGCTGTTTTACAAAAATGGCTCTAACTCTTCACCCGAATATCGGATTTGGAGGAACTTTATAGTGTTGGATAGCTGACTGAATTTCCTACTAAATGGTAAGCTATAAACTTAAAAATAATAAATATGTTGAAAATTTTATATATGAATACTCATGTATTTAGAATTAAATTATGCTAGGGAAATGCGGTGTATTATAATATCTCCCCCTTGGGATCATTCGTCCCCAAAGAAGACTGGTTAAGCTGAGAAAATTGATGGACTGAACTTACACACTAAACATGCATATCTAATCATAGAATACATGACTGAACTGATTCATGAATGCACGATTGACATGAACATGATGTACAACTGAAACTGAGCATGATAAAGAGAAATCCTAAGAAAATTAATACCTTAAACTGAATCTGAGTTTGCGGAGAAAAGATGAGGGTACTTGGTCTACATATCTGCTTCTATTTCCGAAGTGGCTCCCTCCATGGACTGATTCCGCCAAATAACTTTAACTAGTGGAACTTCTTTGTTCCTTAGTCTACGAATTTGATGATCGAGGATTTGGATTGGAACCTCTTCGAAAAGAGAGATCATTCTGAATGTCTATGCCCTCTAAGGGAACTATGACTGCTGGGTCACCAATGCATTTCTTCAATAACGAGACATAGAACACAGGGTGTACTGAATCCAGATCTAAAGGCAACTCAAGCTCATACGCTACCTTTTCGAAATAGTTGAGAGTTCTATAAGGACCGACATATCGGGGACTGAGGTTTCCCTTCTTGCCGAACCTCTTTACCCCGTTCATGGGAGAGATTTTAAAGAACACAAAATCATCAATCTGAAACTCGAGATCCTTTCTCCTCATATCTGCATAGGATTTCTATCGGCTTTGGGCTGCCCTAAACCTTTCTCTGATCAACTAAACCTTCTCTGAGGCATCAAACACTAAATCTGGCCCTACTACTATGGCCTCACCTACCTCAAACCAACCAATTGGTGATATACATCTCCTACCATAGAGATCTTTTAATGGAGCTATCCAAATACTGGAATGATAGCTGTTATTATATGCGAATTTAATCAAAGGCAAGTGGTTATCCGAAATACCTTTAAAATCAACAACGCATGTTTTTAATAGGTCTTCCAGAGTCTGAATGGTGCTTTCTGCTTGAACATCTATTTGAGGTGGAAGGCTGTATTGAGGTGAACCTGGGTACCAAGACCCTTTTGGAATGCTTTCCAAAAGTGAGAGGTAAACTAGGTACCTCTATCTGAAATAATAGATACTGAGACTCCGTATAACCTAACCAACCCCTTGATATAGAGTTTGGCATAGTCCTTAGCTGAATAAGAGGTATAGACTGACAAAAAATGAGTGGATTTGGTCATCCTGTCTACGATAACCCATATAGAATCATGCCGATGATGAGAAACTCATCACAAAGTCTATGTTCACTTCTTCCCATTTCCATGTGGGAATACTGAACTTCTGCATGAACCTACTAGGCTTCTGGTACTTAATCTTAACTTGCTGACATGTAGAGCACTTAGCTATAAATTCTACAATATCTCTTTTCATTCCACTCCACCAATAGATCTCCCATAAATCACGGTATATCTTAGTGGCCCCTGGATGAATATAGTAGCACGCACCATGCACTTTTGGAAGAATTCAGTGCCTCAATTCATCTACATTAGGAGCACATAGCCGACCCTGAAAATGCAACACACCATCTCCCCCTTGGGAGAAAACTTCTACTTTCTGATCTTTAACTGACTCTTCCAGCTTCACTAGATTGGGATCGCTATCCTGCTTTTTCTTTACCTCAGAAACTAAAGATGATTTGGCACTTCTCTGCACCAACACACTACCCTCTACTGAATTGACTAAGTGGACACCTAGTTGGGCAAGATGATGAACTTCCTGCACTAACTTCTTCTTATTATTCACAACATCAGCAACATTACCCATTGACAATCTACTGATAGCATCTGCCACTATATTGACCTTGCCCGGATGATACAAAACACTCATGTCAAATTCTTTCAATAACTCTAACCACCTCCTCTGACGTAAATTCAAATCTTTCTGAGAGAATACATACTACAAGCTTTTGTGATCTGTGAACATATAAACAGACACCCTATACAAGTAATGCCTCTAAATCTTTAAGGCAAAAACTACAACTACTAGCTCAAGATCATGGGTAGAATAATTCTTCTCATGGGGCTTAGGCTGTCTAGAGGCATAGGCTATAACCTTACCTCTCTGCATGAGGCCATAACCCAAACCTACCCTGAAAGTAGAGGTGTACATAGGTTGGGTTGGTTCGGTTTTTATTAAAAAAACCAAACTAATCATGACGGTTTATTAAAACTATAAACCAAATCAAATCAATATAAAATTGATTTTTTCGATTTAGGCTTTAGTCGAATTTTTTATTTTTTTAATAATATTTAGTTTTACAATTATATTGTGATCGAAGACTAGATCAAATATGTTTTCACTCATGTGCTAATGAAAAACCATAATTATGAAAAAATGAGGAGCGAAAAACTCTCTTGAAACTAAAAAGTGAGATGAAGAGTGAAAAATTTAGGTTTTAAGTTTATATTGGGTTTTGGATCATTAAATTAGCAATTAATGGACAAATATTACAACTTAAAGGTCCAAATTTAAATATATATCTACATCTACTTTTAAATTATTGAAAATTACTAAAAGTAGTTGAAAAAGTATTTTAAAAGTAGATTATAATTAATATTTTATGTATAAAAAAGTTTGAATATTATATTTATACTATATTAAAAGTGTGAAGGGCCTTAAAAATAAAGTTTGAACTTTTTTCCCTTCATTAGAAGCCTCTGCAATAGATAAAAACGTCTTTTTACTATTTTTCTCAATTTATTAGTTAATTAGATTAAAGACTCCTAAAATATATGAAAAGAATGTAATAACTCCTAAAATATATAGAAAGAATCCTGATAAACTAAAATTGCTAGTACTTCATAATTTAAAATTATAAAGAAGAATAAGTAGAATATTAAGAATAAAATTGTAGGACAAGTCAAAGTTAAAAAAGGAAGAAATCGTTGTACACGTAAAAAAAGGAGGCGTAAAAGTTTATATTTAATTATATGATTTATAAAAGGAAAACTTTATAAATAGAATAAATTTAATTTATTGTTCCTACACATGAGTTTTAGGATTTAATAACATATATTTGTTGATTTTGATTATTTAATCTAGGTAATATTTAGTACTTCTAAAAATAAAATTTTTCCTTATATAAAAATATTCTTTATAATTCTATTTAAGTAATATTTGATCAAAATTTATACGAAATAAATTTTTACATTGTACTTTTGCTTTTTATTTAGTTTTGATTCACGTGTTTTCTTACTATCATTATCATTATCCCTTTTGCCTTTATTTATTTCTTTTAAATCATACCTTTAAAGATTATATATGAAGAATAATAATCAACAATTGACATTGATTTTCTCTTTTGATAATTTCTTGTGTTTCTCTTTTAGTTGAGAATTTCTGATCGAAAAATTGAATAAGTATGTTGCCGCCGAATGAAGTTGTCAAAAATTAAAGGTTTATTGCTCTTTTTCCTTTTACTTTCTTTGCGTAATCGTGACATAATTTTAATTATCGTGACATAAAAAGGGCTCCAATCCCATTTTTCTTTTAAAAAAAAATATATCAAGGTCACGAATTAGGATAGGAGATTAAATTCTTTTTTATTTATGAGTCATGTTTTTTGTAATATCGTAACTTTTATGTACAATTCAACCACTATAGAAATAAATATTATTGGTAAGTGAGACATATTAATTGTTATTTATGTTAAAGAAAATCGTAATACTAATTTATGAGAATAACATAAAAAAGGCGGCTATGGAATTTCAAAGAATAAAATAAAATCGAAGCAAAAAAGTTGTTTGTAGTATAGTCATTTTCACCAATATCACATTATGCATAGTACCCTCCTCTATCGAAGGTTGGATTTGATTGAGTTGGTTTTACTTTATATGTGAATGTCTTGGTTGCTTGTAATCACATGTGGATATTTGATCTTCATAATCTAAATTTAAAGATTTGATGATATGGAGCCACATACAAATGTAGATGTAGGAATTCGACTAAATATGATTCAAATATCTACCTAAAAAATCTGACAATATAGATTTGAGATATGAACATGAAAATTCGACTGATATTTATGTAAGGAGGAGGATCCGAACGCTTATAGATAAAAGGCCGTTATTCAACATTCTTCATCACAAATTTTTAAGGTATTACTCTCTCAATTATTTTTGCCTTTGACAATAATGCATTTTTTTCTCTAGAAATATTTCTTTTATCATCTTTTGTGCATGTAATGATAAGGTTTTAATTTTATTGTTATGTCCAATTTTAGTATTTTTTGGCATAAGATTAGTAAGCAAGCAATGTTATTATAATTAGATATCTTTGTAAAAATTTATAATCCACTATATTTGAGTAAATTACTATTTAACTTTTTATAATAAAGTTATATATAAATATCTATATAAGCTTTCGCAATAGACAAAATCATCTAATTTTAAATAATCAAAGGTTATACGTGCGACACATGTGCGGTTAAACTAATATATATATATATATATATATATTATGTCGGTTTGATTCGGGTTCGGTTTGACTTTTCTTTGGTTAACACCAAACCAAACCAAGAATGGTCAGGTTTTTTTTTTCTAACACCAAACCAATCAAACCAAACCATAAGTCGGTTTTTTTATCGATTTGGTTTGGTTCGTCGGTTCGGCTTGACTTGACGGTTTAGTCTGTACACCCCTACCTGGAGGCATCATAGTACACAACAAACCCATCTGAACCATCTGGCAAGGTCAGAACTGGGGTTGAGGTGAGTCAAGTCTTCAACTTCCGAAAATTCTTCTCATAAGAATCTGACCACTGAATCTTGACTTTCTTCTAAGTCAATCTAGAAATGGGGGATGCAATAGACAAAAATCCTTCAACAAACCAATGGTAATAGCTAGCCAAGCCAAACAAACTCCTGATATCTGATGGAGAAATGGGTCTGAGCCAGTTTATCACCGCTTTGATCTTTTGAGGATCAACTCTAATGCTATCACCAGAAATAATATGGCTGATGAAAGCTACTGATCTTAGCCAGAATTCACACTTACTAAATTTAGCGAATAACTGATGAGCTCTAAGAGTCTACAATACTATTCTGAGATGGTTTGCATGATCGTTTTAACTATAGGAATAGACAAGAATGTCATCGATGAAGACTATAATGAACTTGTTCAAGTACTACTTGAAAACATGATTCATTTAGTCTATGAAAGCTGTTGGGGAATTTGTAAGACCAAAGGACATGAATAGAAATTCGAAGTGACCACACCGGGTTTGGAAAACTATTTTTTGAATGTCACATTCTCTGACTCTGAGTTGATGATAGCGGATCTGAGGTCTATCTTCGAAAAGTAGTTGGCGCCCTGAAGTTGGTTAAACAAGTCATCCATTCTAGGAAGTGGATATTTTTTATTGATGGTGACTTTGTTCAACTGACGGTAGTCAATATACATCCTACGAGAACCATCTTCCTAACGCATGAATAAAATTGGTGCACCCCACGGGGAGACGCTGGGTCCGATGAATCCTTTATCTAGGAGATCCTTTAACTGTTCTTTTAATTCTTTGAGTTTGGCTGGAGCCATTCTATATGGTGGAATAGAGATAGGCTGAGTGTCTGGGAGAAAGTCTATTTCAAAGTCAATTTCTCTTTTGGGAGGAACTCCGAGAAGATATTTAGGGAACACATCTAGAAATTCCCTACCTACTAAAACTAACTCAAGAGTTGAAGTCTCTAAATTAGAGTCTTTGATTCAAACAAGATGGTAAATACACCCCTTGAATATCATCCTTCTCGCCCTAAGGTACGAAATAATATGACCCATAAGAGCTGTGATACTACCCCTCCATTAAAGGACTGGTTCATTTGGGAACTGAAAATAAACTATTCTATTTCTACAATCAACTGAGGTATGGCATGAGTAGAGCCAATTCATGTCGATAATGACATCAAAATCCATCATCTCTAACTCTACGAGATCAACAGGAGTAACTTTCTGAGATATTATGACCGAGCAGTTCTTGTATACCTGCCTAGCTATAATAGAAATGTCTACTATGGTAGACATTGAAATGGGTTCTGCTAGAGTTTCAGGATTGACTCCGAAGTTGATGGCTATATATGGAGTTACAAAAGAAAGAAAAGCTCCAGGGTCTAGTAAAGCATAAACATATAAATGAAAGACCTGCAACATACCAGTAACTACGTCAGGAGAATTTTCCTGATCTTGTAAAGGCTGAAGAGCATACAATTTATTTAGATACTGACCACTGGTAGCACTAGAAGTGGCACCCTGTTGAGTTAGGCGACAGGCTGGAATTAACGACTGATAGGACTGGCCTTGTTGGTGCAACTCCATACCTTTCTTAGAAACTACCCAACACTCCCGAATCTAATGGCCTAGCTTTCCACATATAAAACACACATCACTGCCAGCTATACTCACCCTGATGGTGTCTTTCATATTTTTGACATAGAGAATTCCTATGGGCACTATTCATACTGCCTTGGACATTGAGCCTGGTGCCCTGTCCCTGTTATCATTTCTAAATTTGGGCACTGTGACACTGGCCGAAGAGGGTACTGGGGCTGAAGATCTCTGTCAAAACTGAGGATGGCTACCACTTTCTGACCTTGGTTGACTGAAATTAAAACTACTCTTTCTAGCCCTCTTGTTCTCCCTTTTTCTCTTTCTCGTTTTCTGCTCCTCAATCTATTAAGCATGGACCATCAACCTAAATAATTCCATCTCCCTAATCAGCATTGTGGTCCTACACTCCTTGACCACACTATTAGACATACCAGACATAAACTTGCTCTTCTTACATCTACTGTCAACCACTACATGAGGAGCATATCTAGCTAACTGAGTAAACTTGAGGGAATACTCCTTCACACTCATGCCTCCCTACCTCAAGTTAATAAATTCTAACACCTTGGCCTTCCCCAACTCTAATGGGAAGAGTCTTTCTAAGAAAGCTGTAGCAAACTCTTCCTATTCTACAGGCCCTGTATCTGCACCCCTATCTACCTTCCACTGCTTAAACCATATGTGGGCTACATTTTGCAACTAATATGCAGCTAACTCAACACTCTTACTAGATGTCCCCCCATAATATCTGTTATCTTCTGAACCATATCTAAGATTTTTTGTGTATTCTCTTTAGACTTGGATATCGTGAAGGAAGGGGGGTTCATTTGGGTGAAGTCCTAAATCCTGGCTGTAGTAGTATTGGCCACTTGGTTAGCCTGAACAACAGCTGGTTGTTTATTTGAGATGCTACAAAATTAGCTAGAGCGATGAATAAAGCTCTTAATTCTGTGAGGGAGACATGCTCATCCAGAGGATCTGCCTGGACGGGCGGAGGTGCTAGCTGGTTTTTTGTTCTTCTTTTGTTGTATTTTTGGGAGACATGTTCTGTAAATAGAAGAAAGAAATGAATTAGACTGATAGTTTAACATGAGATCATGCTTAGTTGCACGACATGAATACTAAAAGAAGGGAAACCTTTCCTAAACGCCTTGTAGCCTCTTGCCCATAAGTGTGGCACGCTATACACCCATGCATAAGACTCTACTTGACGTGGCTTTTAGACTTCCTAGGATACTTTAAAATCTTAGACTCTGATTCTAAGTTTGTAATGCCCCGAGAGTACACCCTGGTCGTCACAAGGTGCTTATAGTCCTAAGGGACTATAAGCTAACCCATGAGCTAGTACCTACTGTGAGCACTGAATAGTAATATAATATACGTGGAAGAATAATTGATAAGCCATACGGTTATTAACAACTGAAACAAATACTGAATTATGAATCTGGAGAAGCAACTGTCTAAATCTGATAAAATTCTGATAAACTGAGTAACTAATTGACATATCTGAAATCCTCTAAACTAACTGAATATGAGTTGATGGGATAGACCCCAACTAATTCTAACTAAGTATTAGACTGAAAGCATAAAATAAAATAATCTGTCCTCGGGATAAGTGGACTCACTACTGCTATTATTGAGAGCCTGAGGAGTCTATGCGCGATTTGAGAAATGAACGTCCAAACCTATGATATAATACATCATAGCACAAAATAAAGAGGTATGCGATCAATACTTTGAATGTATTGTTATGCTAAATGAGGTAGGCTAATATGCATGGTTTCATAAACATGGATAAGTAATCGTCTGAATACGTACGCATAACACAAGGTACTGAATATAGTTTATAAAATCTATGGATACTAAGAATACATGGAGTTTGTAATTGCTGCGGATGCATGAAAACTATAAATATTAAAGATACATAAAATCTGTAGATATTGGGGATGCATGACCAAGCAATAACATGAACTGAATAAAATCTGTAAACTAAAATACTGAAATAACTGATATCCGTATGCCTTGGTAAAACAACACTGAGACTGAGTGTCTAAACTAATTACTGGACTGAAACTGTAATTGAGACTGTGGGAGGTATCATCTAACCGAAAAGCCCCAATCTGAGCTAATCGGGATCCAACTTGTAACCCTAATTGGAAAGGTGTTAGTACCGTGCCATGAATACTAACGATGGCTATGTGGATCCACTAAACTGTTATACTATATTTTCCCAAAGGACTAAGGGTGTAAAGCCTAAACTGATGGATGACCCCTACGAGATAGTCAAGCCTAAACTGACGTGTGCCTTCTTATATCCTATGCTAGATACGTAGTTAGGGAGTATAGGGACTGCTACTAACGACTTGGCCTATCTGATGGGGAAGCTGCCATCCCTGCACTCGCTCGGTGCTAAATCTTACTTCCAACTAAATAACGATGGATTACTGACTATTTTGAGTTTAACTATCTGACCTAGTAATGCTCATAATATAATCTGAAGTTATTCTGAAGATACAAAGATGGTAATAAGTAAACAACTATGGTTTTCGGGTATTCAAAACCCCC
This sequence comes from Capsicum annuum, assembly GCF_002878395.1. Lineage (NCBI taxonomy): Eukaryota > Viridiplantae > Streptophyta > Magnoliopsida > Solanales > Solanaceae > Capsicum > Capsicum annuum. The sequence continues at coordinate 200,710,184 of NC_061121.1, forward strand.
AGGACTCAAAAGCAATAATAGTAACATGATACTAAAGCTTAGAGGACAGAATATGCAAGCCTTTATCAAATATTCATTCTTATAGGCATTTTATCAAACACTTGGTATTCCTAACTTAAGAAAATCATGAGAATAGTATTAAAATTGAAATAATAGCATGAGTGCAAGATCAAAGACACCTACTTGTGATTTAATTCGATGAATAATAACCGTAAAACATGGGGAATTTGACCCTAACAATAACTTCATTGAAACATGGTATGAAATCAATATTCATGTAAGTTCATGGGGACTCATAGTTTAAAATCACAACTTAATATCATAAATCTTGAAAAGATGATAGCTTTTTGTAACGCCCCGAGTTTGTACCCCAGATGCTATACGATGCTTATAATCTCGAAGGACCACAAGCTAACCCATGACTGGTATCTGCTGTAATAACTGAAAAACAATAATACTAAAATATGTAAAAATTAGGTGGAAAACTGGCCATAAGGTTCAATATTTTAAATAATACTGAATATGGTATCACAATACCAAAAATAAACATCAATATTGAAAACTGAACAATTGTTTGAAAATACTCTTGTCTAAAAAGCCTCTAAACTGTCTGAAATGTAGAGTTGATGGGACAAGTCCCCAACTAACTCTGACTACTGAAAATGAACTAAAATGATGAAAGAAATAATTACTTCCTTAAACTATGAGGAATCACCACTAACTCTGTATGCTGAGAGTCTGAACTGCTAAGGGTGCTTGGGAGCTCGTGCCTCTGAACCTATGATATAAGACACCAGAGCGTAAAAGAAAAGCCTGTGTCAGTACTTTAAATGTACTAGTATGCTCAGTGAGGTAGGATGAAATGCAGGGTTCATATGCGTGAACAATACTAACTGAATAGCATGAGTATGACTGAATGAGAGTACATGCATGAATATGTTAAATGTACTGAGATCATAATAACACTAAATACTGGATTACTGGTAACTGAATAACTGTATTTGATAGTCTTGATTCTGTGGAACTATACTGAGTTCCCATATTGAGCCGAGTGACTTTTTTTGAAAGTCTTGAATATGTGAAACTAAATTGAGTTCCATACTGAGGCTGAATTAAAAACTTAGACTGTGGGAGGTACTCATCTAACTGACATGCCCCTTCTCTAATTAATTTTGGGTCCAACCTGTATTTCCAGTTGGAAGGGTATCAATACCATGCCATGAGTAAGGATAAGTGTTGAGTCACCCTCATCTGATAGGTACTCTAAATAAGAACGGTGGTACCCTCAACTGGAAGGTAGATCACCTCATCAACTTTCAACTGGCAGGTTGATGTCTCAACCTACGCTGGCTATGTAGTTCTGGAATGCAATGACTGCTTCTAAGGATTTCACCCTCTACTGGCAGGTGAGTCCCCATCTTTGGGTTCACTCGATGCTGAATCCTGCTCCCAATTGAATAGACACTGGACTGAATTCTAAACTGTACTAGGCTAGACTGAACTGTTACTGATCGTACTGTATAACTGAACGGAACTAATATTTACCGAATTGGACTGGACTGATTCTGAGTTCACTGAGTTTTCCTATGTTCTGTAACTGACTGAATTCTACTGATAGAGATATGACTGATTCTACTTTGTGACTAACCATGGTTCTAGACAAACAGCTAAATTGTTGGGTATTAAATACCCTCAGGACTCGATAGCATAAACTTAAAAGGACATGGCATAATCTTGAGACATGGTAATTAACTACTTGGTCATCATTAATTCATTTGGGCATTTAAGCAAACACTTGCATGACATGAACTTGCATAGCTAACATGATATAATTTCACTATTCAACTCATATGGACAATTCATCAAACACTTGTGGGGCACAATATATGCACCTAATACTAACACAACATGTAGGCATCATGATTTAATTGAAATTACATAATTCTAAGAGTTTCAACATGGATTCACATGATAAAGCATACATATCAATTAACTCTACATGAATTTTGCAATAAATCATGAATACACTTTAATTCAAATCATGGAAATCATGAAATCACTCTACATGAACTTTAAAAGAGTTTCTTGGACTCCAAAGGTGGAAGGAACCCTTGTATGAACATTTTACATACCTTAGTTGGCAAATTCTGGAAAATTAATGATGGAATCTTGAGCTTTGAGTTTGAATTTAATTCACCTAGGGTTTTTGTTCTTGAGAAATTTATGAAAGAATGATTATATTTTTCTAAAAGAGGGCTAAATTTTGTATTATAGGGGCTGAAGGGCGTGGGATAAAGACTTAATTAGCCTCTAAGACGCGACCTTTTAATTACAGAAAAATTAAATCATCGATGCGAAGGCCGATTCGATGCATCATTGGCATCGACGTGATAGCCAACGCACCGCATTAATTCACTGGAAATTTTACTGAGCTGAGACAAATATTATCTATCGATGCGATGGAGGATGCGTCGCGTCAAGATCACGTCGACTAATTGTTTTGGGCTCTCAATCATGATCTAAACGAGGTCTAAAAAATTTAAAACTTTTCTGGAAACACCTATTGACATTCCTGATCATGAATTAACTCAAATATCAATACTTAAGGGACGTAAAGGTCACGAAATAAGATTTCCAGCTTTCGAAAGCTAAAATAACACTAAGTCTAAATACTTAGCTTGAATTTTCTAAGTCAAGGACCCCTTAGCAAGCTTAAAGGATAGAATTAAGCTAAGAATTTTGCTGGGTCTTACAATATCTCCCTCTTGGAAATATTCATCCTCAAATGAGACTGACTAAGCTAAGAGGACTGATAGATTGAACTTACTTACTAAACATGAACACCTAAAACATGATTATCTGACTAGTATTATTGACATACTAAATTTTATAATAAACATGCATATCTGATGCATAAATATATGAGTGATATGACTCATGAACATATGACTGAATATGCAATGGTAACTGATACCAAGTTCATAATGGAAAATCTGAACATGAAACTGAATAAGATTAAGGAAGACTATTACCTTGAGGTGAATCTGAGTTTACAGAGAAGAGGTGAGGATATTTGGTCCACATATCTGCTTTTGTTTCCCAAATAGCTCCCTCAATGGACTGATTCTGCCAAATAACTTTGACTAGAGGGACTTCTTTGTTCCTCAGTCTACAAATTTGATAATCAAGGATTTTGACTAGAATCTCTTCATAAGAGAGGGTGTTCTAAACATCTATTCCCTCTATAGGGACTATAGTTGCTGGGTCACCTATGCATTTCTTTAGCAAGGATACATGAAACACTGGATGGATTGAAGATAAATCTGAAGGAAACTCAAGATCGTAAGCTACCTTTCTGAAATGACTGAGAATTCGGTAAGGACCGACATATCAGGGCTTAAGCTTCCACTTCTTGCCAAAATATTTCACTCCTTTTATAGGAGAGATTTTCAACTACACAAAGTCTCCAATCTCAAAATCGAGATCCTTTCTTCGTATATCTGCATACGATTTATGTAAGCTGTGAGCTGTCTTAAGCCTTTCCCTAATCAGCTGAACTTCCTCTAAGGTATAAAATACCAAGTCAGGCCCTACGACTATGGCCTCACCCACTTCAAACCAACCAATGGGAGATCTACACCTCCTTCCATAAATCACCTCAAATGGAGCCATCTGAATACTACAATGATAGCTATTTTTGTATGCAAACTCAATCAAAGGCAAGTGTTCATCCCAACAACTTTTAAAATCTATCGCACTTGCTCGCAGCATATCCTTTAAAGTTTGAATAGTCCTTTCTGCTTGACTATCTGTCTGAGGATGAAAGGCTGTATGAGGTGAATTCGGGTACTAAAACCTTTTTGGAATGCTTTCCAGAAATGAGAGGTGAACTAGGTACCTCTATCTGAGATGATAGACAATAGAACACCATGCAATTTAACTAAATCTTTAATATAAAGTTTGGTGTAATCCTCAACTGAGTAAGAGGTATGGACAGGTGGGAATTGAGTTGATTAGGTCATTCTATCTACAATAACCCAAACCAAATCATGCTGACGATGAGTACTAGGAAAACTCGTCACAAATTCCATGTTCACTTCATCCCATTTCCAGGTGGGAATGCTGAACTCTTGCATGGACCCACTAAGCTTCTGATGCTCAATCTTAACTTGATGACATGTCGAGCACTTAGCCACAAACTATGCAAAATATCTTTTCATCTCACTCCACTAATAGATCTTCTGTAAATCACGGTACATCTTAGAGGCCCCTGGATAAATAGAGTAGCGTGCACCGTGTGCTTCTGCATGAATTCGTTGCCTCAAGTCATCTACTCCTGGCACACATAGTCGAACTTGAAAATAAAAAATACCATCTCCCCCTTGGGAGAAAACCTCTACCTTCTGATCCCTGACTGATTCTTGCAACTTGACTATACTGGGATCTTTATCCTACTTTTCCTTTACTTCAAAAACTAGGGATAATTCTGAACTACTCTGTACCCATACACTACCTTCTACTGAATCAAAAAAGCGGACACCTAGTCGGGCTAGCTGATGAACTTTCTGAGCTAACTTCTTCTTACTATCCTCGGCATGAATAATACTACCCATATATATTCTACTGAGAGCATCGGACTCTACATTGGCCTTGCCCGAATAATACAAAACACTTATGTCATAGTCTTTCAACAAATCCAACCACCTTCTCTGACGGAGGTTTAGGTCTTTTTGAGAGAATACATACTGTAGAATCTTGTGGTCTGTAATCACATCCACCTGAACTCCATAGAAATAGTGCCTCCAAATCTTTAAGGCAAACACTACTGCTGCTCGCTCAAGATTATTAGTAGGATAGTTCTTCTCATAGGGTTTAAGTTTCCTAGAGACATAGGCTATGACCTTACCTCTCTGCATTAGAACATACCCCAAGCCAACTCTAGAGGCATCACAATACACTATAAAGCTGTCTAAACCATCTGGTAAGGCTAAACTGGAGCTGTAGTGAGTTGAGTCTTCAACTCCTGAAAACTCTTTTCATAAGAATCTGACCACTGAAATTTGACTTTCTTCTGAGTCAATATGGACATAGGGGATGCAATATATAAAATCCCTTAACGAACCGTTGGTAATAGCCGACCAAACCTAAGAAACTCTGATATCTGATGGAGAGATAGGCCTGGGCCAGTTTCTCACTACTTTAGTCTTTTGGGGATCAACTCTAATGCCATCACCGAAACTATATGGCCAAGGAAAGATACTGACCTTATCCAAAATTCATACTTACTAAATTTAGTAAATAGCTGATCATTTCTAAGAGTCTGTAATACTATTTTGACATGGTCTGCATAATCATATTCACTGCGGAAGTAGACGAGAATGTCATCTATGAAGACTATGACAAACATATCCAAGTACTACTTGAAAACATGGTTCATCAAGTCCATAAAGGCTGCTGGAGCATTGGTTAGACCCAAGGACATGACTAAGAAATCAAAGTGACCATACTGAGTTCCGAAAGCTATCTTCGGGATGTCACATTCTTAGATTCTGAGCTGATGATAGCCTGATCTGAGGTCTATTTTAGAGAAGTAACTAGTACCCTGAAGTTGGTCAAACAAGTCATCAATTCTGGGAAGTGGATACTTATTCTTAATCGTGACTTTATTTAACTGACGATAGTCAATAGACATTGTGAGGGAACCGTCTTTCTTACGCATAAATAAAATTGGTGTGCCTCACGGGGAAAAACTAGGTCTGATGAATCCCTTATCTAGGAGATCCTTTAACTGCTCTTTTAATTCACTAAGTTCTACTGTAGCCATTTTGTATGGTAGAATAGGTATAGGCTGAGTATCTAGAAGTAGATCAATTCCGAAATCAATTTCCCTTTTGGGAGGAACTTTGAGAAGATCGTCGGGAAACACATTTGGAAATTCACATGATACTATCACTGACTCAAGAGTAGGGGTTTCTGAATTAGAGTCCTAGACTCGAACAAGATGGTATACACATCCCTTAGATATCATTTTTCTATCCCAAAGGTAAGAAACAAGATGACCCCTATGTGCTGAAGTACTACCCCTCCACTCTAGGATGGGTTTATTTGGAAACTAAAACTAGACAATTTGTTTTCTACGGTCGACTGAGGCATAGCAGGAATGAAGCTAATCCATTTCGAGAATGACATCAAAATCAATCATTTTTAATTCGACTAAGTCTGTTGAAGTGATTTTTAGAGATATCATAATCGGGCAGTTCCTGTATACCCGCCTGGCTATGATAGATTTACCAAATGGGGGTAGAGACTGAAAAAGGCTCTGCTAGAATTTCTAGACTGACTCTAAAATCAACTGCTATATATGGAGTAACAAAGGACAAAGAAGCTCCTAGATCTAGAAAAGCATAAATATACAAATGGAAAATTTGTAACGTACCAGTGACCACATCAGGAGAACTCTCCTGATCCTTTTGAGACTGAAGAGCATAGAGTCTATTTGGACGCTGCCCACTAGGAGCACTGAAAGTGGCACCCTGCTGATTTGGGCGACTGGACTAAGTTGGGGGACGGTTATTCTGACCCTAAGAACCTAACTGGGGACAATCTATGACTCTGTGGCCTAGCTTGCCACACCTAAAACATACATCGCTACCCGCTCTACTTCTGACCAAGGGGATTGTTTAGGGCCTAGTGCCCTATCCCTATTGCTGTCTCTGAATTTCATCATAGAAGCACTGGTTGAGGACATAACTAGGATTGAATATTTCAGGTGGAACTGAGAACGATTCCTACCCTCTGACTTAGGCTGAGTGAAGTTAAAGTGCTTGCTCTCTTTCTCTCCCTCTCATTCTCTTTATTCTTAGCCTATTCTATCTGTTGAGCATGGACCATGATCCTGGATATGTCCATCTCCTTAATAAACATTGCAGTCCTATACTCCTTGACCACGCTGCTAGACACCCCTGACACAAACTTACTTATTCGGGATCTGCTGTTTGTCACCACATGAGGAACATATCTAGCTAATTGAGTAAACTTGAGAGAATACTCTTTCACTATCATATTGCCCTACTTTAGATTGATAAATTCTATATCCCTTTTGTCTCTAACTCTAGTGGGAAGAACCTATCCAGAAAAGTAGTGTCAGACTCCTCCCACTCTATGGGCCCTGCATTATGACCCTCTCTACCTTCCACTGTTTAAACCATAAGTGAGCCACATTCTGCAACTGATATGCAGCCAACTCAGCGCTCTCAAAAGTGATCACCCCATAATATCAGTAACCTTCTGCACCTGATTAAGAAATTTTTGAGGGTCCACATCTGTCTTAGATTCATTCGGGTGAAGTCCCGAATCCTGGATGCAGCATTATTGGCCATTAGGTTGGCCAGAATGGCAGTTGGGCATTCATTCTGGGTTACCATAGACTTAGCAATAGTGGTGAAGGCTACTCTGAACTTAGCGTAGGAGATGTTTTCATCCATTGGATCTGGCTGGACAGTTGGGGTTCTGGTTGATCTCCTATTCCTCTTCTCTTAGTCCTCTTTGAAGGCATATTTCTGTAAACGGAAGACAAAGGATTAGACTGAGAGTTTAAATGGAGCTCATACTTACTCGCACGACAAGAATACTAAAAGAAAGGAAACTTTTTCTAAAACATCTCATAGCCTCCTATCCATAAGTGTAGCGCGCAACACACCCATACACAAGACTTTACTAGATGCATCTTTCAGACTTCCTAGGACTCTGTTGAACATTAGGATCTGATTTCTAGTTTGTAATACCCCGAGTCTGTACCTCGGATGCTACGCGGTGCTCATAATCCCAAAGGACCACAAGCTAACCCCTGACTGGTACCTACTGTAATAACTGAAGAACAATAATACCAAAATATATGGAAATTAGGTGGAAAACTGTCCATAAGGTTTAATACTATAAATAATACTGAATATGGTATTAAAATACCAAAACTAAACATCAATACTAAAAACTGAACAACTGTCTGAAAATACTCTAGTCTGAAAAACCTCTAAACTATCTGAACTGTGAAGATGATGGGAAAAGTCCCCAACTAACTCCTACTACTGAAAATGAACTGAAATGCTGAAATAAATAATCACGTCCTCAAACTATGAGGACTCACCACTAACTTTGCATGCTGAGAGTCTGAACTACTAAGGGTGCTCAGTGGCCCTGCATCTGAACCTATGATATAAGACACCATAGCACAAAAAAATAACATGCATCAGTACTTTGAATGTACTGCTATGCTCAGTGAGGTAGGATGAAATACATGGGTTTATATGCATGAACAATACTTATTGGATATCATAAGTATGACTGAATGAGAGTACATTCATGAATATGTAAACTGTACTGAGATCATAATAACACTGAATACTGGATTACTAATAACTGAGTGACTGTATATAACAATCTTGATTCTGTGGAAATATACCAAGTCCCCATACTGAGCTAAATGACTGTGTCTGATAGTCCTGAATCTGTGAAACTAAACTGAGTTCCATACTGAGATTGAATCTGAAACTGAGACTGTGGGAGGTAATCATCTAATCGACATACCCCTTCTCTAACTAATTTGGGGTCTAACCTATAACCCAGTGGGAAGGGTGTCAATATCGTGCCACGGATAAGGATGAGTGTTGAGTCACCCTCATCAAATAGGTACTCTGAACGAGAATCATGGTACCCTCAACTGGCAGTAGATCACCTCATCAACCCTCAACTGACAGGTTAATGTCTCAACCTACGCTGGCTACAAAGTTCTAGAATGCAAGGACTGCTTTTAAGGATTTTACTCTCTACTGGCAGATGAGTCCCCATCCTTGGGTTCACTCGGTGCTGAATCCTACTCCAATTGAATAAACACTGGACTGAATTCTAAACTGTACTAGGCTAGACTAAATTATTACTGGTTGTACTGCATAACTGAATTAAACTGATTTTACTGAACTGGACTGGACTGATTCTGAGTTTACTGAGTTTTCCTACGTTCTGTAACTGACTGAATTCTACTGACCAAGACATGACTGATTCTACTTTATGACTGGCCATGGCTATATACAAACAGCTAAATTATCGGGTATTAAATACCCCTAGGACTCGATAGCATAAACTTAAAAAGACATGGCATAATCTTAAGACATAGTAATTAACTACTTAGTCATTAGTCATTCATTTGGGCATTTAAGTAAACACTTGCATGACATGAACTTGCATACATGCTAACATGATATAATTTTACTATTCAACTCACATGGACAATTTATCAAACACTTGTGGGGCAAAATATATGCCCCTAATACTAACACAACATGTAGGCATCATGGTTTAATTTAAATTACACAATTCCAAGTGTTTTAACATAGATTCATATAATAAAGCACACATATCAATTAACTCTACATGAATCTTGCAATATATCATGAATACACTTTAATGCAAATCATGAAATCACTCTACATGAACTTTAAAAGAGTTTCTTGGACTCCAAGAGTGGAAGGAACCCTTGGATGAACACTTCACATACCTTAGTTGGCGAATTCTTTCCAATTTTGAGCCTTGAGTTTGAATTTAATTCACCTAGGATTTTTGTTCTTGAGAAATTTGTGAAAGAATGATTATATTTTGCTAAAAGAGTGCTAAATTTTGTGTTATGGGGGATGAAGTGCGTGGGAAAAAGACTTAATTAGCCCTGAGGATGCGGCCTTTTAATTACAGAAAAATTGAATAATCAACACATAGGCCAACGCGATAGCCAACACACGGCATTGAGTCATTGGAAATTGCACTGAGATGAGGGGAAAATTATCTGTCGACATGATGGAGATGCGACGCATCAAGATCACCTTTACTCACTATTTTGGGCACTCACACATGATCTAAACGAGGTCCAAGAAGTCTAAAATTTGTCTGAAAACACTTATTGACATTCCTGATCATTAATTAACTCAAATATCAATATTTGAGGGATGTAAGGGTTGCAAAATAAGATTTTCAACTTTTGAATGCTAAAATAACACTAAGTCTAAATACTTAGCTAGAAATTTCTAAGTTTGGGACCCCTTAGCAAGCCTAAAGGACTGAATTAAGCTAAGAATTTTGCGGGATCTTACACTTTTGTTATTAGACATGGGTGAAAGAAACCCATGGATGAACATTTAACATACCTGGGTTAACGAATTCATGAGAATTGGTGGCGAGTTCTTGGGATCTAATCTTGAATTTGGGAGCTAGGGTTTTTTTTCTTGAGAAAAAAATCTTAAATTTTGAAAAGAATTGAATAAATGATGACTACTTAGGGTTGTTTAGGGATTAAATCTTATGTTTTAGGCTGATAAGGACCATGGAAAAAGACCCAAATACCCCTAAAGAAATTTAAAAACTCAGAACTGAAAACTGAAATCCCAATTTTTTGCATTGGCGTGATATGCCAAGATCATGGAGTCTCACTGTAAATTGACGAGTGCCATTTTAGCCTTTGGCGCGACGGGGTGTTATGCAGTATTCCATTGGTTGAGACTTGGAAGTTTACCGCGGCGTGGCCTTATCATGGTGGCTCATTGATTTCGGACAATTGCCACTTAGTATGCCTCCGCGATGCGTTGGTGTACCAAATGGTACATTGTTTTTCCAAAATGGCTCTAACTCTTTGGTTGGGTATCAGATTTGGCTGAACTTTATAGCATTGGAAAGCTCACTGAATTTCTTACTAAATGGTAGTCTCTAAAGTAAAAAATAATAAGTATGTCAAAAAATTTTATATATGAATACTCATGTACTAAGATTTAAATTATTCTAGGGAAATATGGGGTATTACAATATACCATCACATCATACTCATTAATACCATCACTATCAAAGTTTATGATCACAGCTGCCAGAGCTTCAATACCCAACCTCTCTTCAGTAGAAACAGTATCAGAAGTATCTTCCCAAGTTGTTACTACATCAATATCACGAAAAGAGTATATTTATTTATCAAACACATCAATCACTGATATTACTCTTAAATCATCAGGCTATTTCATAGATTTGCATACACTGATTATCACCTGTTCATATTGAGTCTCAACATCAGATGACCTAGCTCAAAATTAATCAACATCCTTCTTGTCTCTAAGAATAATTTTCCTAGGATAATTGGGACTTAGAAGTTCACTTCATAGTTTAATATCACAAAATCCATAGGAAAGATGAAAGAAGCCACCTTCACCAATACATCATATAAAATACCAACTAGATTTTTCACCGTATTATCTGACATCACTAATCCTATAGGGGTTGGTTTAGGTGCTCCTAATCCCAACTGTTTAAACACTGCAAATGACACGAGGTTTATGTTAGCACCTAAATTACATAATGCACGAGCGAAGTTAAAAGATCCAATGGTTCATGGTATAGTGAAAGCACTAGGATCCTTCTTCTTCTCCACCAATTATCTAGTAGATACATTACTGCAATGATGAATATGTCGACTGGCTCATAACTGACTGACATTTTCTTGGTGATTATATCCTTTATGAATTTTTCAGATCCTGATATTTTCTCCAATGCCTCTATAAGGGGGATGTTGACTGATAGCTCTTTCAGCATTGACAAAAGCTTCTGATACTTAACTTTTTCTTGTTTCTTTTTCAACCTCTGAGAAAAAAGAAGGAGAGGTATCAGAATAGGCATTAGAATAGTCTCCACAACCTCATCTATTCCTTTATCTTGCTTGCTATTACTCTCTATATCAATAAAATCATCATAATTTCTTTGATCATCAACAGTGGGTGTAGGCGAATCTATGGTTGCTTTACCACTCCGAGTTTTAATGGCATGGAAGTGACCATCATTCTTTGGATTTGCAATTGTTTTAATAGGAAGAATGCCAGGTTACCTTTGATTCAATATGGCCAACATATGTTAATACTGCTACTCTAGTCGTTTGACAGATGTAGCATGTGAATCCACTTTCTGATTCAGCCTGGGTAGGTCTACCTTAATGTCCTTGAGACAACTTTCATGACTTTCGTCCCTTTGACCAGTTTCAACAATATTGCCTCCATTCTAAAATCAGTATATCGGCTACCTAGTGGAACATATTTTTCACTCTTCTCCTTATAGTCATCTTTCCATCACTAATCACAATCTCTCTCTACTTCTTTCCTTGTATCTATCATTATAATAGTTTTGACCTTAATTTTCTTGCCCATGGGCTCAAAAATATGCCAACCTATGATCAAGATACTTTTATTCCTTTTTAGATTCAATCTAAGAAATCCTAGAAATAGATCCCTGTGCCACAACTGGATTCACTTTCTCACCACTTATTGTTGCGAATTATTTTATATGCACCCCAATGTCTGTCTGAAGCTATGCAACCTCTTGAGATACCAATTCATGACTAACTCCATATTATTTGCTCCAATAGCATATATACCTGTACCATGCTCAACATCTCTAGTATGCTAACCTTTATTTTTCATTGAAACATTATCAAGCATATCCTGTGCGGTATCCCATCAAAGATGCATGAATGCACCTCCCAAAATCATATCTGCCATTGCTCTAGAACTGACATTTAGTGATCTGTAGAAGATTTCCAAAAAATTTGATCCTCTGATTCTATGATTAGGTACCATGCTCAGCTTCTTCTTTAATCTAAACCACACCTCATATAAGGATTATGCAGGTAAATTTCTAAAGTTATAAATTTTATCTTTCAACTGTAGCATCCTTGCAGGAGGGAAAAATCTATTCAAAAACTATTTACACACCTCATGCCAAGTAGTAACTGAACCTCTTGGAAGTTCCCTTAACCATAGTGAAGCTTCACTTATCAATGAAAATGGGAACAACCTTAATCTTAAAGCTTCCTGATCCATCCCTGAAATAGTATATGATGTGCAGAGCCTAATAAAATTATCAATATACATGTTTGTATCATCAGTAGATGATCCCAAAATACACCCTTTAAGTTATACAATTATATCATGGTTTTTGTAATATTAAAATTTGCATTGGGTTGTAAAGAAGGAGAAATGATGGCTTTTGTCTCAATAGGTTCAACATAACCCATATTCTCTTCTTTATTGTATGGGTGTAAGTACTGGTATGCAGGAATCAATGGAGATCTGCCTCTCTAAACTCTGTCTCAATGCTCAACTACTTGTCTGGGATTGGCTAATCCTCTTGGCTGAGCTAACCCAGCCTCTTAAGCTAAACGGGCCTCTTCGACTGTTCTTCTCTCTTCCCAGTAGCAAATATTAGTTATTGCATTTGTAAATTTTCAAAATTCTGTGGATCAATTAGAGCACACGGGAGTGCCACGCTGGGATCAACAGGTGGGGGGTAGGGCCTTGAACCCCATCATGAACTTAACCTGACATTCTTCTTGGTGTTTGGAGATTTTTTTCTGGATTTGGATCAAAAGTGAGTAACGGATTGCCTCTTCTCCTAATGTTTGACATACACCGGCGTATGCCAAATCAAAAACAAAAAATAAAACATACGAACTTTACCTATTCAACTAACTACTCAAACTATATTCCCCGACAATGACTCATACTTCAGTTGATGAAAAATACAGTAACCCAACTAAGTTGGGGTCAATCCCATAGAAAAGATGTTGAATAGTTGTTTAACTTGATGTAATTCACGAGCAGTGCAGATAAGTAAATGCGGGGATTTTGGAAGTAATTGGTAAGTGGTAACCAAACTTGAATGATTTCAGTTATAATTAATAGAAGACAAACACTTGGACTATGTTCTCCCTGGCTTCTCATCTCAGTAAATTTCTTGTGTTCAATCCACTTTTTCTATTACTCTACATGTAAAGTCGACAAGATATGTATTATCAAATGTCATTTCAATGTGTTGATAAATCTCACCCTTTACCTTATGAGTCTCAGGGCATTGCCTTATTGCTCCATGTCTATGAATTTAATTCACTTTCATATTTTGAGTCTCAAGTGATTAGATAAGATGATGGAATAGTATGATAGAGGTGAATCTCAAATTACCGTCTTAATCCTCTTTTCCTAATTGTAAACTCCCTTTTGAGTACATTTACAAATATAGGCTATCCCCAAGCTTCTATAGTATCTTTGAGATAAATTATTGTGAAGACGATTAAGATACATGCATAAATCTTAGAATATATGAATCTCCCACTTTCTTTGTATAGCTAATTCGCCAGGGTTCCGACAACCCTAGTCAGGGACATTAGCCACTCATGTTCATGCAAGAAACCGTGATTATCAATGAAGAATACATGTAATTAATTGCACAATAATAAGATAAATAAAATTCTAAGTCTTCAATTGAATAAAAACCCAAAATCTTAAGAATAATTGTAAAGTATGTAAAAGTACGTTGAAGTTAGTAACCTAATAAAAGATAAATCCTAGGGTATTTATAGCATCTCAAAATACACTGAAATTCTAATAAAAATAAAAAGGAAAAGTTATGTTGGCACAAGGTACGACTCATTCATCCACTCGTACCGTCTTTTTATGAGTCATATTGTGCTATGTTCAAGCATAATTTCATAGTTTTAGGCATCGAAAGTGCTGTGTTTCCATAACACATTATCGTCTGGAGGCATAGGTAGTTTGAACCTACTAAAATATATATGCTTCATGGATTTTGGCGACTTGAGAAGGATCAGTTGGATTTGGTGACAAGATTATTCCTGCTGCATGCTCTATCAAGAGTTGGATTGTGTTGGATGATCCACTTTAACACAGATCTCTTTGTATAGTTGTTGTCCAGGGAATAGAAGATGACCTGACTAATGTAGCCTACATGTGTGATGACAATGGATTTGAGATTTTCCTCTACAATCATCATTGTGTGGCATGCTAACATCTTCAACAGTGATTGATGTCACTCTTAACCATTTGCATAGTCAAAAGGGAGTCAAACTCAATAGTAGACACTATCTTAGGGAAATCTTTAAAGCTAGAGCCTCAACTAAGTTATTTGAGAAAAAATCAAAATTGGCCCTAAAAGACATAATCATATGTTTAGCATGGTCCCTAAGAACTCCTCAACCTCTAGCACTACCAGGATTCCCTTTTCTATAGTCATCCATATTCAGTTTGAGATCTTATAGTTTGGTCTCATCTATTTCACCAATTCAATTTCCAGATTTAGTTTGATGTGATATATGATATGATATGTGCTGATAATAGATTGTGAAAGTGGAAGCCAAGGAACTAAGAATTAATAATCAAATAAAGAAGTTTTGAGATCTGATCAATGATTCTAGGAATATGGGTAATAGCAACTTGATGTTTGAAATTGCACCGATATTTCAAAATTATCCTGCAAATAATAGATGGAAGATTCCAGAGAAGCAGTTGGTACACTTTGTTCACCGGATTTACCTAAACTATTACTTGTTCACTTTTCTTATCTAAAAGTTTAGGTATGAAACTCAAACAATTAATAGTTGCGGTAAAATATTTATTTTACATCTCAACTAGCAATAGTCTCTAATTCAAGAAATGAGTTGCAAATGTTCTTGATGTATAATTTTTATATATAATTTGATACATTACCTATACAAACAAATAATGATGAATCAACATCAACAATCTCAAATTGTTAATTTTTTTTATTTTCCTAACATTAAGTGTTATTCCCTCCGTTCTACAATTCTTGTCACTTTTTGCTTTTTGTGAGTCAATTAATGAGTATAACTCGGACTTGTGGAAATGAGAAATATAGTGTAACTTGATATATACATATATATATATATATACACATATACATACTTACATAGAACAAAATGTAATGGAGATATGAACATCCACTGTGTTGTTTCCAAGTTCTTCTTGTTCTTATTAAATTCACGCAGTAGAAGTCTTTAGCTCGGATTTACAATCATTGAACTTGATTAGTTGTACCGAGTCAACATCTGCAATCTTAGTTGGTATCTCTTTCAATAAGTGAGTTGCAAATGTTGATTTATAATTTCATACACTATAAAACAAAAGAACGTAATACATTTACATTTATGACAATATAGTGTGATGAACTACCGTCAACAACCTTTAATAAAATCAAATTGTTAATCTATAGTTTCCCTTTTATCTTTACATTTTACTTTGAACATTTTGATATAACAATCAAGAATCTTCATTATCAGCATGGGTTTGTTTCTGAGGTCTTCTTGTTGTTTTTGAATTCATGTAGAAGATGCTTCAAGTTGTGGAAGACACTCATGTAACTCAATTAGTCATAGTGAGTTGATTTATGTAAGCTCAATGGGTATATCTATCGTATTTAAAGTATCCACCAAGAGTCGAAAAACCTGATCCCTTGACACATAATCACAGTAAATGATAAAGCTAGAGAGATTTTATAAGAAAGTAAAAAAGCACACTATATTTACATGGAAAGTTCCTTGCTTAGGGGAAGAAAATCAGACCTATCTCACTAGATTTATCAACTCTCCACTAACTCCAAGCAACAACATGATTACAGCCTCCAGTAATCACAAGGATTAAACTCGTAATAAATCTTAAACCCTTGTAACAACTCTATTGCAAGAATAATGTAATAACTCTATTCACCAACACATCAACTAACTCTAGTCAACAATCCTAGGCAACTATACCCAAGGTAAACATCAAACCATTAATGAAAGAAAACTTGACTAAACACTCGATGACTTGATTAACTAACTATAATTGATACGACTTAACTAAAAACTTAGACAAGAAAAATATTCTACTAATCTTTATAACCTAGGCGCAGATTTTACATAATAAGAACAAAAGACATTTAAGACTCAAAGATACGACTCATTGAATCAGGTCCCTTGCTGAGTGAGTAGTTCTTTTGAGAAAAAATGGTTTTTTATTTTTTAAGAGTAATCTTGACTTGAAAAACTAGGTTTTGCTTTTACGACATATTCCTTTTATAAGAGAGAAAATCCTAGGATGTATTTCATTGGTCAAAGTTGGCCTGTCCTCTAGTGCCTATGCTACAGTGCCACCAACCTTTTATAGAAAGTATAATTTTCAGTGGTTCCAAGTTGACTTATCTTGAAGTAGACATCAACACGGACAAGGTCCCATATTCATTAGTTTGTCATTAGATCAAGTCCCTAGAACATTAGTTTGTAAATCATCAAAATTAAAGGAATATAATATTTTCCCTTTTTTTGATGATGAAACACTATTCTTCTTGACAACCAAATCCATCCTTTATTATCTTTCCACTGTTACCTAGACCAGGTTTCTGTGGAACTAAGTTCTCCCTGTTGGTAACATCTTCTCCATTTTAGTATTATAAGAAAGTAAAATAGTAAACCATGTTAAGCAATATGAAAATCAAGTTAGTTTATGGTTACTGAAGCAACACGTACACAAATAAATAGGTCAAATAGAGAGAGCACATGGTAGAAAAGGATAAAACATATTCCATTAAATACGAAGAACAATATCATATATTACGGTAACCAAAAATACAAAAAAATTTGTTCTTAAGTAGCCACATGAATACAGGGAAATAAAGGAAAGAAGGTAGTAAGGCTTAGAAGGATGATGCTTAGGGGCAGGGGAATGGAGAACAAGGTACATGCATGCACTTTTAGCTATGTGCACATTAAGAAGTTAATTTTATAAGGTCCTTTACTTCTAAATTAAGTTCCTTAACTTCTGTAGTGAGTGCAGTCACATGGGCCTTTAGTCTGACATTCTTTTTTTAAAGCATCAGTGGTACTGGTCCTTGAGATTAACGTTATTGAACTTTTGACTTTTAAAGAGTGATTTTAACTTCTCTCTTGGACAACATCACTCCCATTTTTTACAAGTCTATAGTAATTTTTTCTTGGCTTTAAATCAACTCTAACACTTATGACTTTGACTTGGTCCCTATCTTTCTTTCGACACACTCGTTTTCAGTGAAAATGGACATGGTGAAGGTTTGCTTTACGGACCTTGGCACTTAGTTCGCACATTTATGTTTAAAGAGATTAAACAACTTATTCAAAAGGTAATCATACGGTATCTCATGCTTTTTAATTTTAACAGGCATAACCTTGGGCATATGCTCAATTATGATAGCTAGAAGATTTACTACCTCAAACTTATAGAGGGACTCCATAAGAAATAGTTTTGTTGTAGAGGCGATAGTACATTTTTTAGACCGTGGAAGTAGGACCTTGTTAACTAGTTTGAACCACAATTAAAACTCCCCTTTTAGGAATTTCCTTCTAATTCCAGTGTTTCTTTTTAATTCCAATGTTTGATCTCCTAGCAAATTTACAAGCTTTTTGCACCAACTCAAGAGAAGGAACTTTGTTCATTAAGGACCTAATCCTATTCACTTAGACCTCGAGAATCTCTCCAAGCACAAATTCATTTAGAAAATCTCAACACCTTGCACCGTGATAGTCAATCTCAAAAAATTATTAGGGAATTTTATGGTGTAGTAAAAGTCATTAACTTTATTTTCATAAACTGCAAGTGTAACAAATGAGAGTTGTTGAAGTCACTATTGACATTTCACATATTAAACCCACATATCCCTAGACTTAAAATGATGCTTAGATTAAATACTTTCCCCCTCAACACTTTTTGTGTTCTGGGTGCTGGATCCTTTCCCCCCCAATAAGGATTTTCAACCTTTTAAACTTTCATTTGCTTGGAGAGGGTACCTGGTCCCATAGCCGACTGAACCACTAGATGTAGTGGAGTCAGCTTCAGTACTAGGTCCCTTGAAAATGTCAAATCTTATTCTTTTGACAGAGATATGCTTCTTTAGGCTTCGTCATAAATGGCTTAGCAGGCTTCAATATACCTGCTCCTTTCCTTTTATTTATTATTATAGTAGAAACATTAGAGTCTATATCATTTCCTTCTCATCCTTTTCCATAACCTCAACCTCTTTTTTAAGAGTTTACTCTTCTTCTATCACATAAACTTTCCTCAATATCCCCTTGTGAATAGTTGCAGACTTATTTTATTTCATTTTATCACTTATGAACTTCTTTCCCACTCCTCGAGTTCTATATGAATTTACCAACTTATCAATAATATCTCTCTTTTCCTTTTCTTTAGAGCCACATTGTCCAAATCTTTTCCAAACCAAATCACCATATTGGAAATTACCCTATGCCAATGATTCCAAAACCATTGCAATATATAAGAAAACCGTCTCCATATCTCTGCAACAATAACTAAGCATACGTCCTATATGTGAGCATTAGGATAGAGATATGGCAATAGTTTATGCAACGGTTGGCATAAATCATTTTCATAGATTAACCTATAGCAACAATTATTTTTTCTTTTATTGGGACTCTTCTTTTCACCTATAATAACGGTGGCTAACCTTATAATAGACTGTATTTCAATGATGATAAACCATTTTCATAGCATTTTTTGCGACAGTTTTATTATTCTATTAAATGATTTTTGCTTGTCTATTGCAACTATTTCGAAAGCCTATTACAATGATTTATTATTCATTGCAATGTATTTGACTACCTATTACAACTCTTTCTGTAAGCTATTGCAATAGTTTTTAGTTTTTTACAATGGTTGTTGATTACATATTACAACGGTTTTGATGGTCTCTTGCAATGGTTTTTGACTACCTATTGCAACAATTTCTAATTCTATTGTAACACTTTATTGGTCTACTACAATGAATGTTGCCACATGTTGTAACTAGCACAAATACCAATTGTAATGATTTAGATAAAACAATCACTCGTATTGTAAATTATCAATTACATACATAATAAATTATAATACAAAATTATACACACATCATAAAACAAATAATTCATTAATAATCACATAATCCAAAATATGCAACAAAGCTAGTAATCTAAATCCAAAAGTAAAATGTTAATTAAGTCCAAATGATTTTTTAAGTTTTTACATTGTATCAAGTTTGATTCGCGATAAGTTTCAATAAATCCAATATCAAAAATATTAATATTAGAGTATCTATCAACAATAGAAAAATTGTCTTAAGTAAGGTCAATGTCTTTATCACTTTCTTTATCACTTTCTTCATTTTGGACAACTATAAAAAGAGAATAAATAATGCAAATTAACACTTAAATGAGAACATATTTCCATTTACAATACACTAAAAACCAAGGATTTCAAAATCAATAAGAGAGAAAGCCCATACACATGAAACGTTGGCTCAATCTCCAAGTACACATTCTCAGTACTCAAATATTCATATTGAGAAGCTTCAACCTCAAAAAAAGTTCCATCATTGCTATCAAGTTCCAATGAGTCAAAAAACTCATTTACTCGCACCTATAGTACCAAAGGAGTGCAAAATTACTGCTGTATGTTGCTGTACTAGAGGAAATCATCTCAATGGCACATAGGGTATCTAAATAATCCAATGAAGGAATCTTAAAACATGAGAAAGTAACAGGGTTGCAAATAATGAATTCACCATTTTTGTTGTTATGAAAATAGCGGAGTCCATTGCTTGGATGGTTTTGTTGATTACTTGAAGAAAATAAATTCTATGCAATACAAAGAAATTAAAGATAGTAGAAATACTATATTAGAGACTTAAAATTTGTAATACCAAAAGTACAATACATGTTATGTCGAAAGTTATGATTAAAGAATTATTAAAAAAGGAAAGACATTATTTTTGATACGTACTAAAAGGAAAGTGTAATACCCTAAGTTTTTGAGAACTAGACCCATCAATAGATAGGCCAGTAAATTAGATTTCCAATGCTACATATCTTGATTTAATCCAATATCATGGCAAAAAGTTATGAAAAGTTTCCTAAAAGTCTGTAAACTGCTAGTGACAACGACTTAGGTACCAGGCATAATGAGTCGTTATGTGGAGTCGGTGCCAAAATAATGAGTATCTCTTAAATTTCCACCCAAGGATAAAGACTCAACCCTACAACTTGTTATCAGTGATAATGAGTCGTTAGGTGGACTCGTTACCATAACAGACAGAAATCTAGAAAGTTGAGTCTCAGACCACGGCTACTCCTAACAACTTGTTATCATACTTAATAAGTTGTTAGGAGGGAAGCCGTTGTCACAATAAAAAGGGCTCAAAATTTAGGACCTTAGGTCATGACTTAGACAATGACTCATGACTAGTCGTAATGAGTCGTTGCCCGAGTCGTGACGACTGGAACCAAAAATTTCTACATGACTTTAAAAAGGGTCTTTTGATAAATTACCATTCTTTTAATCCCAAACCCATGTTTGGGCACTCCAACATCAGTTATTGAGGTATTAACTTACCCTAACACCTCATAAACTCCAAAATCTTTTCACTTAGTCAATAAGAAGCAGTTTTTTTCTCCTCTAAGGAAACTAGGGTACCTTAAGTTCAACTATAAGTTCCAAGGTATTCTCTATGGAATTCACTACCAGGTATGTGGGATTTTTTCAATGGGTCCCTTCCACCTATTGAGTCCTAAGAAATCCTTAATTCTCAAGTAAAAATTCCCTTTCCCTTGTATTGGGTTCTAGGTAAAATATGAGTTTCTTCACTCCCATCACTTTATGTGTGTAACCAAACCATGAGTGTGTGTTCTCCATTAGAGTGGTATTTTCCCCTATTCAAAATGATGAAATTATCTACTATGATAAGCTGTTGAAGTTTTGAGCTTAAATTGTTAAAATTCCTTTATCATGTTAAGTTAATGCTATCATGTTTAGTTGTATTAGTCAAAGCTGGTGGGTATGAACACCTAATACCTAGATAGTCATGCATACATCAATTTGTAGGTTATGAGCCATTCAAATCATTCTTATGTTGGAAAATTCAGAATATTATCATGTTGAGCATATATCAGTTATTGAATCATGTTAAGCATTTATTAATTATCAGTGTTAGTTCAGTTAGGAGTAGTACTTAACACTGAGCAAACGCAGGGATAAAGGCTCACCTGCCAGTTGAGGACTGAGAACTTTAGTAGAAGTCACTAAGTTCCAGAACAATGGCATCATCGTAGGTCATGAAGGGTCACCCACCAGTAGAGTACTGACACCCTAGTCCTTTGGGATATCAGTTTAATGGATCCATGCTAGCCAGTGTTAGTCTTCTTGGCAAGGTACTAACACCCTTCCGAATAGGGTTATAGGTTGGACTCCAATTTGCATAGATTGGGGCATGTTAGTTATTGTTAGCTTCTACAGTCCTCAGTTTATGATTCAGTTCATGATTTAGTTTCATACTTTACATGACCTTGCATTAAGATATATAGCTTTATCCAGTACATGTTATTATACTTGGTCTTGCATTCAAATTATCTTGTTTGTATGCATTCATGTTTAATTTATGCTACCTAGTTTCCCATCCTATATATTTAGTACATTTAAAGTACTGATCACATACTTCTTTGCACTATATTGTCTCATAATATAGGTTTGGATGCTCAGTACCCAACCACACATAGCACACTCCCATGTCATATTCAACAATAAATTTTACTGAGTCCTCATAATTCAAGGACTAATTATCAGTTCTTTATTTTCTTTTAATTTATTTCAGTTTCATTCAATTAGCGTTAGTTGGGGGCATGTCCCCATAAGTCACTATGAGTAGATACTTTCAGATCGATATTTAGATTTTTAGTATAATTTTAATTAGTCACACTTATTTTCAATTTCGATTGATGTTTATTATTTCATCATGACTATTTTATTAATAATTTTTTTAGTTCAGCTTCCACCAAAATGTTGTTATCTTTCAGTATTAGTGTTTGCCAGGCCATGGGTTGGCTTGGGGTCACACGTGACTCTTAACACCATATTACGTCTATGGGGTATTCATGAGTCTTGACAAATATGGTATCAGAATCAGGTTTAAGGTTTCTTAGGGTGTCTAAAAGTCGCGTTAAGTAGAGTCTTATTCATGGGTATGAAGCACACCATATTTATGGGTGAGAGGCTATGAAATATCTTAGGAAAGTATCACTTATTTCATTATTCATATTGTATGATAGAGTGTAATCTCTATTAAAATCTTTCTTTTAACTCATCCTCTACCTATTTATTGAAAATGCTTCCTAAAAGGGCTAATTGAAGAAGAAATGAGGACCAATAAGCACCACTGCCAGTTCCCAAAGACAATTTGAATGAATAGGTCTCTTACTCTAAGTTTAGGGATGCTTTCAGAGCACTAGACAAATCTATGATTTCTCAAAATAACCAATAAATTATTTCCCTAACCAACCCAACAACAAATACAACAATAACAAGGATTCGAGACTTCACTTAGATAAATCCCCAGTGTTATTTGGGTCTAGGCCTATGGAGGATCCATAAGAGTTTTTGGATAGTGTGCAGAAGGTGATTAAAATCATGGATTTTACTTTGAGAAAAAGTGCTGAATTGGATTCTTTCCAATTATAAGGAGTGGCTCACAATTGATTTAAGAAGTAGAAGAAAGAAAGAGGTATAGTATCGGGCTAATAGAGTGGAATGAATTTTTTACTCCTTTTCTAGATAGGTTCTTCCCTCTTAAGTTTAAGGAAGCCAAAGTGCAAGAGTACATCCATTTGAAGTAGGGCAGTATGAGTGTTAAGGAGTATTCTCTTAAGTTTATCAGTTGGCAAGGTATGCTCCAACTATGGTGGACGATTCAAGGGCCTGAAAGAGTAAGTTTACTTTTGGTGTTTCTAAAGATGTGGTTAAGGAGTGCAGGACATCTATGTTGGTCAAGGAAATGGACCTTTCTAGATTGATGGTTCATGCTCAGCAGATTGAAGAGAAAAAGATTAAGGAGAAGGAAAAGAAAAATAAGAGGGAAAGAACTGGTAGTTTCGATTTCTCTCAGTAGAGGTTAGATATTGGTAATAGTTATCAGTTCCACAAAAATATTTTAGCTCCCTCACTATCATTTACTAGTGCTCCAATTCCTAAAGAAAATAAGGGCAAGCCTATCGTATTTGATGCGCATTGATTGAAACTTCTTTCTGAGTATGTGTGGCTCTTGACTGACCCTACATTGACATGCATGATTTCATATAAGTGATTAAGACTTATTTTGTTGTGAGGGCACATGGGTTGTATTTATAGCCGCTTAATTGTTTGAGTAGTGTAATTTATATATATGTATGGTTGTTTGTTGCTAATGCAATGTCATAGCTTGATTCCTTTGTGTCACATTATTGTGCTTCACTGATATGCACAGTTTATTTTAAAGTGTTAAAATAGGAAGGGGTAATGATCTTGAGCTTAAATTTGATGATTAGCAATCGTAGGTGTTTTAGGTTTCTCTTGGTTAAGCATCGTCGTATCTTTTGTTGTGTTTTTATTATCTGAGGAGATACAACATTTTAGGTTGATGGTCTTGATGTTCTATGGATTCATATCACTTACAATTCTTAAACTTGGAGAATATGCATGTACTTATGGCTATTTTGGTGGATTTGATGTGTTCTTGGAGTGATTTTATAGGAAACTAGGTTTTGGATACTAAAGGAAGAAAAAGAAACAAAGTTGAAGTTTTTGGCTACTTACCAAGGAATTTCTGGGTTTAAGTTCCACTTACCATGTGTAGGTATCAGAACTTGAAGTCCACAAGCTCAGAAGTAGGAAAAAGAAGACTGTCACTTACCAAGGGCACCTATGGTCCGTATGTGCGACCTACGATCCATAGCTGACCTTAGTAAGTTCCAAATGTCCAAGTACAGAGATTTTCAGAAGTTGTGCAGAGGTCTATCACTTACCACGAATCACCTATGGTCCGTAGGTAGTGCCTATGATCCATAGGTGACCTTAATAAATGGTCACCGACTTTAATTTTCCCGAATTGTTTCAAAATTGTTTTCTAGGGTTTCCACATAACCTTCATACACTCCTATGATTTTCTTAGTCATTATTATGTACGTTTAGTCAAGTTTTCTTATTTTATTTAGGATTTGATTTCTAGGGTTTCTTGTAATCTATAAATACCTATTAGATTTTGTTTAGTAGTAGTGATTCAGAGATATGCCCTTTGGATCTAAGTTTATATCATTCAAAACATCTTTTGATTCGAGGATTGACTTATAATATTGGGATCTTATTGTTCTTGGTTTGTTATTCAATTTAAGTCTTTAGGATTTCTTCTTTCACTATTGTGAGATTGATTCTGTAATTTTGTCTGTGTATTCCATGATTGATATCATTACTATGAGTGGCTAATTCTCTTAGCTAGGGTAGTGGGACCCCTGGCTGATTAACGAAGTAGAGGAAGTACCAAGTCATTCTAGATAAAGATTCTTACATGCATTGGGTTTTCTTTGTTCTTATTGATTTCTTAGCGGTGGCCAATGCTATATTCACTACCTTCTTCACAAGAGAGGTAGATAGTAGGAAATGAAGATCACAACAGTAATTTGGAGATTACTATTGATCCAGGATAATCAGCATCACCCACATAAGACGATTATCTTTTATCTTATAACTAGAGACTCAAAAGGTGATAGTTAACTAGGATCTAGGATAAGGGTTAGTAAAGAGACACCCTGAGACTTAAAAAGTAAAGGGCGAAATCCATCAATGATTTTGCAAAACAGTTGATGGTACATAACTTATCAGATTCTTCATGCAAGGTATTAGAATAGTTTGACAATGCATGATAAGTCTACGGAGTTAGAAGCCAGTGGAAACACAAGCCTAGTGTTTGTCTTAGATTGTTTACAACCAAAAGCATCAAAGTCTTATTACTTTTTGTAATAACCCGAGACTACACCCTAGTTGGTACCTGCTGTGACCACTAAATAATAATTCCTAAATTAATGTAGAAAAATGGGCTAAAATGCCATAAGGTTCAAAACATTTGAAATACTGATAAAATATAACATCTACAAAATAGAATACTGTCTAAAAATCTAGTCTGAAAAGCCTCTAACTGAATCTGTCCGAAAGTGGAGTTGATGGGACAATCCCCCAACAAACTCCATCTACTAAAATACTGTTAAGCTGAAGTACTAAAAGAAAAGCATATCCTCGACAGATGAGAACTCACTGCTAAATCTTCTATTGCTGGATGAATCTAGCTAAGCGCGGTCAGGAACCTGAGCGTCGAACCTATGATATAAAACATCATAGCGCAGAAAAGTGTGCATCAGTACGTGGGAATGTACTAGTATGCTAGATGAGGTAAGGCTTAATGCAAGGGTTCACATGCATGAACAATAACTGACTAAATGATATAGAGTAACTGAACATAAGAGTACGTGTATACTATAACGGAGCTTTTCTGAAGCTAAGTACTGAGTTCTGCTAACTGTATAGCTGATATTTTAAATTACTGATAACTGAATTAATGATAATGATTGACTGTGTTGGACAGTCCTAATTCTGTAAAACTAAGCTAAGTTCTAAACTGAAGACTAAAAATAAAACTGTGGGAGGTAATCATCTAATCGACATGCCCTAAATGAGAGAAGATAACTGAGCTGGGGTCCAATCTATAACCCCAATTGGAAGGGTGTCACTACCATGCCACGGGTAAAGATAACTACTATGGAGTTAGTCCTAACTAACGGGTGACCCCTGAGATTAGTCCTAATCTAGCAGGTGATCCTTAAGTATGTCAGTCCTATATAATGGGTGACATCTTATAACATATACAGGCTATGTAGTTATAGAAGGGATTGCTTCTAGGGATCCACTCCTAACTATTGGGTGTGCCCCTATCCCTAGGCTTGCTCGAAGCTGAATCCTACTCCCATCTAAAAGACACTGAACTTAGTTTATTGAACTGGACTGGACTGATACTGAGATTATTGAGTTTTCCTAAGTTCTGTAACTGACTAAATTCTACTTAGTTCTGTAACGGACTGAGAGTACTACTGATCGTGACATGACTGATACTATTCTATAACTGACACTAGCTCTAAGTAACAACTAGATTATTGGGTATTAAATACCCCCAGGATTTGATAGAATGAAAAGTAAAGCAAAGCATAATCTTGAATAATATGACAATGTTCACTTGGTCATGATTCATTCATAGAGACATTTCATCAAACACTTTTATTGCATTAACTTGTACATGGATGGGATCACATAACAACATGGCATGCCTTCACTAGTCAATTCATATAAGCATTTTATTAAACACTTGTAGGGCATAAGCTTGTTCATATACTAACATATCATGATTTCATCATTTTATTCACATGGACATTCTATCAAACACTTGAGGAGCACAACTTCATGCACATAGTCATGGATAACATATAAACATGGCAACTTCAATGCCCAAATTGCAATTCTGTGGGTTTAGAATGTAATTCATATAATCCCCCTAAAAAATACTAATCTAATTTCACTAATCATATAATAATCATGAATTAAAACCCAATTAACATCATAGACACATTAACCACTTTGTAAATTTAAGGGTTTATCAAGATAATCACATATTCACCACACATGCTATTCAATTTCATAAAACTTGAACTTTCATGGATTGAAACCCAACTACTATCATGAACATGAACTCAATCTAATTCAAACATGGAAATCATAAATCTAAGATCTTGTATATTTAAAAAGGGATTCTTGGACTTTATGGGTGAAAGGGACCCATGAATCAACATTTAACATTCCTGAGAAAAAGAGTTCTTAAAGGTTCTTGGAGAGATTCTTGAGGATTGACCTTGATTCTTGAACTAGGGTTTTTGCCTCTAGAGAAAGAATAATTTAATTTGGGGAAAAACCGAATGAATAATGGTGTAACTAGGTTTATTGGGGTTGAATTTCATGTTAAAGGCTGACTAGGGCTGTGGAAAAAGACTTAAATACCCCTAGAATGATTTAAAATCTCAGAATTTAAAACTAGAAATTAATTGAAAAATCTTGATCTGGGCCCTTGACACGACGCAGTGCTATCGCGCCGTCATTGGAAGGTGCACAACTAGAAATTGGACCATCAACGCGATGCGATGGAATCACGTTACCCCTTGGATGCGACCTGGAAGTTCTCCGTGATGCAGTGGGATCGCGTTGGTGTAATAGAAACTAACAAATGTGAAAATAAGTTGTGGTGCGATGCGCCGGTATCGCGGTACCTTACTGGAAAAGGACAATTCTGAAATTGAGCCTTAGCGCGAAGCGCCAGTATCGCTGAGTCTCACTGGTTTTTGACAATTGCCATTTTGGCTAGCTCCGCGATGCGTTGATGGCTCAGGTGGTACACTGTCTTACTAAAATAGCTCTAACTCTTTGCTCGGGTGTCGGATTTGGAGAATTTTGTATCGATGGAAAGCTTATTCAATTTACCACAGAATAAAAAGTCAAAATCTTGAAAATTACACATGTATAAAAATGTATTCATCTTTAAATGAAGTCTTTGACATTTTTAAGATGAATTTAAGCTAGGTAAAAGTACGGGGTGTTAAACTTTCACTATTTCAGTAATTCCCTCCATTTACTTTCAGCACTACCTGGTTATTTCAACAAATTCAAGCAAGATTTTTGACGGGTTCCCTGTGGGATTGATGCCAAACTATTTGGGTTACTATATTTTGACATCGACCACTTTATCTTCAATTGGAGGTGTAGTTTAAGCGATATAATAATTTTTGTGCCGTTGTTGCGGATTACGGTTGTAGATTGACTAATTGAAATTGTTAAAGTTGTCAAATTTTTCTTTTTTATTCTTCTTCATGCATACTCTAGTGTATGCCTACTCTTCTAGATATGACCACTTTCCCAGAGGATGTATGGGGTGATGAAGACTTCTTGATTGTTGATCCTTATCTTTTTGATATGCTATGTTATTACAGGAGTGCGGCAGATATAGTGTGTGAACACAAGGATATCTTGTTGGAAGCATTGACATACCTTGTCCACAACAATCATGATCTTATTCAAAAGGTTGATAGGTTTGTCTTGGACATTCACCACTTACAAGTAGAGTTGGATGCAAAAGCTGCTATGCGAGTTCCTTCTAAGACGCTTAGCCCTATTTTGCCTTCTCTTGCCTCCTCCAATTATACTTGGACCAATGTGACTGCGACCATCAACAAATATCCTCTAATTATACTTGGATCAATGTGAGTGCAACTATCTACAAATGAGACGCTCTTGATGGAAAGGAGACTTCTTCAAGTACCTCCCGCTTCATGAACAATCCTTGGATCTTTTGAAGCTCCCAGACATGAATTCTAGTAAACGACTTGGAGGATCTTTTGAAGCTCCCAGGCGTGAATTCTAGTAAATGAATTGGAGCTAATTCATATTTCATCACTAAGCTTTCTCAATATTTAGAGTTTAATTCTCGTGGAAATGAATTATGAAGGGTGAAAAATGGTCTAGAAGAGGGATATTTATACCCTTCCCAGGTGCTCGAGAGTCACTATCGCGACCCAACTATTGTGATTACAAAATATGGTGGCTTATAGATGAGTCACTATCATGACATAATGTACCATTATCTTAAAATATGGTTCCCTACAAAGGGTGTCATGATCGTGATCCATGGCTCGCTGTTATAGAGTGCACCAATACTATTAAGACTTGGAATTTTCTATGTCTTTGCCATCCCCTCGAGATTCATCCTGAATCTTGTATATGCAAATGGAGTATCATACACTATAAAATTTGATATTCTAGACTCAATGCTTCAATTAAAATATCCATTCGAGGTCGTTTTGACAAATAGAGGGTCCCATACCCAAGTTTCATTTTCTTATCTTCAAACCAATTGCTCGAAATGAGCCCGGGTGCCTCGAAACCCAAACCAAGAGTCCACCTAGCCTAAAGTCAATATTCCAAAGCTGATGGTGCTATTGGAATTGTCATCCAAAATCATCTACAAGGAGTTTTTGTTCGAGACCAAATCCTAAATAGTAAAAGCTCCAAAATAGGAAAATGAGCCTAAAATCCAAACAAACTGTTCGATCATTAGATCGATAGTTCTGGAAAGTCATAAATGATATGTAACCACTGTGTAAAAGCTTGAAATATCAGAAATGCATGTAAATCAAGAAAATGACCTGTAGGATCATTACATCACATATAAATAATACACCACTTAAACAACCATAGTAATCAATCTCAATGATATCTTGAATAACTCCATAATAAAACACCTCTCTATCTACTGGATTTTGATCCCTAACATAAGCAAAAATATCAGTTGTTGCTGATAAAGTCACTCCATTATTCTGAGTCTTACGTGGAGCATCCTGATCTTTTGTATGAAATTGATATCCATTGATGAACTATGTGCTCTATCTCTTGGCCACCATATTAGGCCACCTAGCTAGACATTTTAAATGGTGGGATACTTTAACTTTTTTAACTTTCTCTTTAAACCAATTGTTGAATTCACGACTATGATTCCTTGCTCTTACAAATGTATTTGATCTAGTATGAATACTCATTGAATTTTAATGTTCCCTGCAATCATGAGTATTTTAAATATAATTACTAAGTCTTTATAAATAGATGTTTATGTACCTTATCATAAACAAATAAGTAAAGTTTAATATGTTAATATCTTACTCGTTGAACTTTTTCATATCTTCATCTCCCGTGTTAAAGAGGGTATATCAACGTGCTTCATAATGTAACTTTGAATAGATCAAAAAAGTGTAATTTGTTTCTTTTCACTTCTAATTGGATGGCCATTCTTAAGGAATATAGGTGACAAATTCTGAGTGGATTCCTCTATCTTCAGTTTGGTACATACTAAATTGTGTCTTCACACCATCATGTAGGTATCTTGAATGAAATACCTAGCTCTCTTCAACAATCCCCTTTGGTTACATGGGCCCCGCTCAGTGAAATACATCCAACGAAGATGAATGGGACCCCTAATCTTAATTTTATTCACTAAATGAATTGGAAAATGTAGCATTATATCAAAAAAATATTGGATGAAAAATTATTTCAAGGTTAGATGTACTTTCACCAATTTCAGACTCTAGTTTTCCTAGATCTCTCTGCCTAATTACCTTACTACATATGGCTCTAACAAAATTGCCCAACCTAATCAATGTCAATGAACATTTTTAGGTAGCACTTTCCTAACAGCAACCTATAACAAGTGATGCATTTTAAAATGAGCATCATGACTCTTGTACCCTGATATTTTCATCTCCTTCATATGAATGCGATTTGATATATTTCAAGCACACCTTTTAGGTAATTTGACATTTTTCAAGATGTTTCAAAATAATCTTCCCTAGTCTAGTTCTATAAAGAAATAAGATTGAGCCAGACTTACATTTTAGTTACTATCTTCTACTGGTTGTAGTTCCTCCCATATTTTTATTTCTTGTAAGCCACATCGAGAATTTTAATAATATTTTGACTTTTCATCTATCTCTAATAAAGTCCCAAGAAAACTATCATATATATTTTTTTTTATGTGCATTGGATCGAGATTGTGCCTCAATTTGTTATGTGGACAATATGGCAATTCTAAAAAATTAGATCTTTTCTTCAAAGGACCCTTATTATCTCAAGACCTTTTTTTTTCATTTTTAAAAACATTATTGAATTCATGCAGCTCTTCAATCACTTCTATACCCAACAAAGGAGTGGGTGGGGGTCTATATTCCTCCTTATTATCAAATAACTTCTTATCTTTTTGCAATGGGTGATCATGAGTCAAAAAGCTTTGATGACCCAAATAACATATTTTATGACTATGTTTGAGATATTAAGAGCATGTGTTATAATTATGAGTAGAGAATGCCAATTTTCCCTTGGTGCTTCATCTTGAAAACATAGCTAATAGTGGAATCACTAACTATCCAAATTAAGGATGGACACATTTTGAATGTTTTTTTGGTTTCAACATCATATGTTTCAATCCTAGGTTCCTATAGTTACTTTTAATTCATCAATTAGTGGTTGAAAATACAAATATATATTATTTACAGGAGAATATGGGTCTAGAATGATCATTGACAACATAAGATACTCCAACTTCATGCAACTCCATAGTGATAATTTATAGTTCATCGGCATAACAGGCCACATGCTATAAAAAATACTCATGGTTTGAAATGGATTAAAACCATCACTTTAGAGACCTTACCTAACATTACAAGGATCTTTAGAGAAATCGAGATACAAGCGATCAAAATCTTTCCATTCTTTCCCATCAGTGGAATGCCTTAGATTTCTATCTTTCGGTCATTTAGTAGCATGTCATTTCATTGCAACAACTGTTTCAGGACACATTAACATCATCTGAAGCCTAGGTTTTAAGGGAAAGTATCTTAAATCCTTTGCAGGAATTTTAGAGCTTGCATTGGTTGAGGCACCGCCAACTCTTCCGTCTAGAAGTTCCATATATACAATAGTTCTCAGCTTTCTCACTGTCCTTCCAGAATAACAAGCAGTCATTAGGGCATGCATGTATTTTTTAATTATCAAGACCCAAATATCTTCTCATATTTTTGGCTTTATTGAAAGATTCAAGTATTTGACCAAAGGAAAATACCTATTTTATCAACACTAACAGATCTAAAAATGCTACATTACTCAACTCATGCAATGATTTAATAAGAACAACCAAATGCTAAAACTCAGCTTACTAAAATTCTCACACCCCGAATATAATTGTTGTTTTTATTTCTCCATTAATTTGAAAGACTTCTTTGCATCTTCAGTAATCTCTCTCCAACTGCTTCTCAATGCCCTGATTCAACATTTATATTTCTAAATATATTGTGAAGTAGTCCTTCAATATCATCACGCATATTAGAACCTTCAGCATTATTGATAGGATGATATGTTTTTCTCAAGGAAGAGCTTTCTCCATGAAATGTCCATTTGGTGTAATCAACAATAAACCCTTTAGAAAGAAAGTGAGCCTCCACCACATCTCTATAATGCCAATAGTGATTTTTTGCACTTTCTACAAGGATATAATATCGTATTTTCTTGAGAAGCTCATTCAAATGCCTTTTTAAGAAAATTATTCACTCCATGCTTGAACTCATCAAACTATATCAAATAATTCATCTAGCTTTTATCTTCAATATCCATTAAAATCCTACATAACACAACGAAATCACCAAACTTATGATTCATGCTAAGCTAAAATATGAACTTACCTAACCAAGTGAAATGGTAAGCCCAAGAAACTTGCTTGAAAACTTTTACAAGTTTAACAGACTTTAGCAATCCACACTGTGAACACTTCACTTGATGCACGAACAACTTCATATAGCTAT
Organism: Capsicum annuum; assembly: GCF_002878395.1. Lineage (NCBI taxonomy): Eukaryota > Viridiplantae > Streptophyta > Magnoliopsida > Solanales > Solanaceae > Capsicum > Capsicum annuum. The sequence continues at coordinate 200,743,359 of NC_061121.1, forward strand.
ATTTTTATTTTTACAAACCAAAGTTAAAGATGAGGTAGACATTGATTTATCATAAGTTCTAAGTAAATCACTTTGCTTTCACAGAGTAAGGTTCGTGTAGGATATGATAAATGAGAAACGCCCAAAATTCTAATGGCAATAATAGGAAGCCCTATTCAAATATGATACTATATACTTTATAGATTACCCAAAATAAATTTGATGCTAATAATTCTAAATAAAATATTTAAAACCTTACATTTTCATTCTCTATCAGCTACCAATTTCATGCAAGAAAGAGTCTACCGCCATGATGATGTTATTAAGAACAAATATTTTGAAAACATAATCAAGAGAGTTTATTCTACACATATTTAGATCACCAAAATTAAGGTTAGTACTAAGATAAAATATGGAGTCAATAATTACATCATTTAAGCAATAAGGCGACCCAAAATAAAGAGGAATTTCTAGAAATGTTCAGTGAAGTCAAGATTAAGTCCCTTTAGAAAAAAAGTATCCAAAATAAAAATAAAAATCTAGATATTATAATAAATCAATAGGTAGACAAATAAGAAAATAAGACCAAGAAGTCAATACACTAACTGGATGATGGTAATCTAGATAAAAAAATGAAGACTATACACCAAAATATCTGGCTATAGATTTTCCCTTGTCATCTTCTTCCTTAAGACAAAACTGGTCAAGTTTGTGTTGCGATTAGCTCAACCTAATAAAAAACTATTCATATATCAAAGTTCCATATTTATGATCATATAAATCGAAAACAAAAGATATGAATTTCCTCAATCACATAAGCTAAAAAAAGAGAAACTACTATTAAACCTGAGAGTATAGAAAAGAAACAGAAAAAAATGCAAAAAAAATCCAACATAGATATGAGAAATGAATGTGATAACATATACTTATATTCACGTGAGAATATTGGACCAAACAACCTCCTTTTAATAATAGAGTGCTATGAAGTTGACTAGAGAATGTTGGTATTGTTTGGCATTACAAGACCTCACTACATAATAGCCTAGAAATAATTTTTATGTGTAACATAAATTTTGCGCAACCATTTAAGTTCTCCAACAACTATGACACAAACACAATGATTTTTTCCTTTTGTTTCTACCCAATGTCAGGTACTAACTTTAGGCCTCTAACAAAATCGGATTTAGTTATCGTGATTTTTCATTCTTATGACTCGAACACAACGATTGCAAAATTCATTCTATATCAAGAATGACAGAGAATATGTAAAGACTGTCTATAGTGACAAAGATATTTCTTCAATATCTGTTTTGATGAAAATTTAATTAGCATCAAAGAAAGGTTCTTCAGGTTAAGCACTTACATTGTTTCACCCCATCATACACTGATGTTTCTAATTGCTGTAGAACACAGTTTTTTGAACAATTAGGATATTCAAGAGACATATCTTGATTCTACATTAATTCAATAAGAAACCTATTCATACATCAATCTTCCATGATCCTCTTTCTCGCATTGATATTAAAGAATCAAAATTCACAACCCACTCAACTTCATGCTACGTAAAAGTAATGGTCATTATAATTATCTAGAAACAATAGCTTTCAAGATGAGGAGTTTTCTCCTGTATTTTAGCAATCAACTTTAATTTAGCCATATCTGTATGTTTATTTGTTGTCTTTATGTGCTGGGTCTTTCCTTTCTTTTTTTTTTTCTAATTAAAAGATCTTTTTTGACGTGCTATCTCTATGAAGATTATAGTCTAGGTCTGCCATTTTTATAGGAGTATTTTAGATTTATCACAGATATACATGTAAGTGTGTGTGTGTGTGTGTGTATATATATATATATATGGGTTAGAAAAAATTTCTCCATAACCACCACATCATGTACATTTGTCTATTGTATATTTCCCTTCATATTTTTGAAGAGTTCAAGTACATTTATTATTACTAGATTTGAATGAAGTATAACACGTAGTGTAAATTGAAAGTTATGGTTTAATTTCTATTCCTAAGAATGAGGTTGGAAATATTCCTATAACCTATTGGTTAGGTTTTATTATTTTCTTGTATTCTAATCAATTGAAATAAAAAAATAATTTTGAAAAAAAAGATATCAATATGTGTTTAGATCTCCCTCTTTTAACCCTTTGAGCTTGCATATTTGTTGTAAGAATACGTCACTTTCTATCTTCCATTGTTTTTAATCCGCAATAGCTTTATACTTACTCAATTAGATTAGTATTTCTCAGGACTAGTTGTAACCTATTTTGGCCTTATATCAATTAGATTAGTATTTTCTGCACTTTCCTCAATATCACTGAATCACTCTTTACTGATTCTATAGGGAACACCTTGAGTCTATTCAACTTCCCAACTACATAAAACATATTCTCTTGACATTAAACTTAGGTCAAAATCGTTTAACTTAGGTCTCTGGAAATTGAACATTTGAATAAGCTGACGTATCAGTAGTACTCCCCATACTAAACTTATCCATATTCGTTTCCCAATAACAATCCCACCACACTTTTTTATTTTCCCAATAGCTGTAGCATCAAAAGGGGGTTTATAATTCTCTAAAATCTTGGAACCCGCAATTTTCTCCATATCAACAATACATATATTTTCCTTAACCCCTACTAAATTCCCAACAAGAATACTTCATTCCTCATTATTCTCTGCAATCTTTCTATCAGTCACAAAACTAACACAATGAAGATGAGTTGAAGTGTCTAAACATGCATAAAACAGCAAAAAACAATCTTGGAAATACCCATTTCACAATTTACATTTCCAAAACTCAAAAAGTTTAACAAATAGAAACAAAAAAACCTAAAATCATCAATTATAAGAATACACTAACCTTAAATTCCCAGGTTGAAGAAGAACACCCCAAAACAACAAGTAGGTTAGCTCTAAAACAACAAAGATTTTTGAAACAACACTAAGAGATTGAGAGAGAAATAAAAATAATAATCCTGAATATACAGAGCCCTAAATGGATCGAATAAAGCTTGAAATTTCACCTAACTAATTCTTCAAGTGAATCGATTGTTGTTTGTTATTCGAAATTGAATCGATTGGATATTTTCTTATAAAGAGAAAGTACAAAATGGATCTCCACTATTTGAGGAAGTAAAAATTGAATTGATCGGATATTTCACACCATTTTTCTCTCTTATAGGGTTACATTTTGATTTTGAGCTTGATGTGGGATTTTTGAAACAAATATCGGAAATGGGTTAGATTATACCTGAAAGAGAAATAGGGTTTTTGATATGTTTTGAGAGAGAAAAAAATGTTTTGATAAAATGGAAATTTTTTTGATGGACTTGTGTAAAATATTATGTAGGGAATTACTAAGCGATGCAATAGATAATTTCTTTCTCACTAAGTGTTGCCATAGATGCTTTTATGACAACGGTTCCAATAGTGTTGCTATACATATACCTATTACAATGGTTCCTTTCAGTAGTGATAGTCGTAGTGCTAAATTGTTGTAGTAGAAATATTATTTTTGGCAATGGTTAGATGCATTGCCATTGATACTCTATAGCAACAAATTTGCAACTGTCACCAAAAAGTCCATTGTTATAGGCCCAATTTCTGGTAGTGTGCACCATCTTAGTCCTCCTCTACCTCATTGTCTTTTATAAAAAATAGTGGTGTTTTCTAAACTTAGACTAAGGATGGGGTTCTATTATAAGTCAAGTTGATCAAGTGGGTGACTTAGACAAGGCGGGTTAATCAGATTCATTTGGTATTTTTCGTTGGTCACTGGCTAAGAGAGTTAGACTTTTTGTAACCTATTCTACCCCTATTACCACACTATTTTAGGTATTTCTTCTTTCAACTGGAAAATCTCCATCAAATATGTGTTCGTTAATAAAAATACAGTCTGTAAGATTAGGGTACCTGGTCCTTGAGAAAAGTCTGTGCTTACTTTAGTACATGGGGAATAAGATAAAACTTAGAAACTGACTCAATAGGAGGGGCTAAGAAATCATCAATACAGTGAATGGTTGTTCCTCAACTGTGATAGAAGCAGTTTCAAGAAGAATGGCAAAAGATGTGGGGATTATTTTACTAACTAGAGATACACTAAATATATCCCTTTTAACCATGAGGGAGTTTTTACAGATAAGGGATTATCAAAGCTTAAGAGAACATTGGTTTGAGGTGACCCAACTTGAGGGATTTTGTCCTTAAGAAGCATCTTGAAAGGAGATGAAGGTTATGACATTTTGAGATAAAAAAGTAGATTGAGGAGTTTTCCTATTTTTCATCTAAGGTTCAAGAGAGCTTTGGGGAATTTAAGAATGTGAAGATTTAGGTTTACATCCAAAATTTAAAGAGAGAGTGTGAGAGAGAAGATTTATGTCTTTTGGTATTAAATTGAAAAGATGTGCTTGGTCCTTATTGGGTATACCTTTTTTTTTTTTAATGATACAGTAGGAGTATAGATAGGCAGGAAGAGACATGTGGCATTGGAATATTTTTTTCAAGCATTTTTAAAAATAACAATATATAGGATACTAAAAACATAGGAGGGACCTGGATCCTTTATTTTATTTTGATGAAAAAGCTTTACTCATGCGTATCGCACTGTGTTCTCTTTCCAATTAGTCCACCATGGGTGTATACCTACAAAAGGTATGGAACAAAATTAGACTTGTTTATTCAAACAAGAACTTAGACAAATATTCCCTAATAATATATAATATAGAGAGATGATATCAACACAAGAGACTGTAATACCCCAGAAAATTTTTCATTGAAATTTTATGCGTAAACGTGTTGGGTTCTATCTTCTAGAATGAATTATAAATTTTTGGTGTGGAATGTCTTAGATTATGAACCACCATCGTGTACAGTATCGAATAAGATTTCCAACGATATATGGATCATACAAAATGAAAATTCGAACGACGAGTTATGAACATTCTGATCAAACCGTGAATAGTAGTAAACAGTAAAACGTGGAGGAAAAAGTACTGAGGCCTGGCGTATTTTTGCTCCAAATTTAAATAATTATAACTCCTTGTACATAATGATCTGGGTGATCTACTATATATCAATGGAAAGCTCTACGAGTCCTCTTTCCAATGAAATTGGTTTCATCCAATTTGGATATCGGAGTAAAACGTTATGGTTGATCTACTTCAGACTAACAAAACAGTCCATCAAAGGACAGATTCGAGAATTATTTAATTTTTAGGGGCGTTTTGGTTATTCCCCCTTACCCAAAATTCATCCAAACCCTATATTAAATCCTATTAGAAGCATTATATGTTATATTTCATCAAATTCCCTCAAAAAGTAAACCCTAAGCTACTACATCCAACTTCAAGAACCTCAAAAGTTCACTATTAATTCTGCAAATTTATTAAAGATTCCAAGTTCCTAGTTCAAGAACTTCAAGAACCATCATTCAAAGGAACAATTAACATATCAAAAATAAGTATCGATCTAAAGTTCATCATTCAAGGTATGTGGGGTTTTTCAACAAGAACTCTCTTTCGTTCTTGTTCCCAAAAGTAATTTTCTTTACAAAGGCATGATTTGTATTTGATTTTTATGAATTTGAAGCATGAACCCATATCTTATGATGATTATTATGAAATCCTGATGTTTATGATTTTGAAAGATGAATTTACATGTGTGGAGATATAAAGCATGAATCTTGAACGATATTTATCATGATTTTGATATTTGGGTCGTGAATTCCTATTGGAAATTGTGTTTTTTTT
>NC_061121.1:200752092-200758392 GCF_002878395.1 Capsicum annuum
TAATAAGTTGTATTTTGTTATCTTTCTGAAATTCCTTTATTCTTGGATGATGATTACTCCGTTGATATTTGAGGGTTATTTATTGAAACTCTATTGATTTGTGTTGAACTAAATGAAAATGGCTCAAAGGGTTAGCTTGGGGGTACTCGTAGCCTCACGTACCGTGTGACGCTCCGAGACATATTTTTTGGGGTGTTACAAACTTGGTATCAGAGCCTAGGGTTTTAAGGTGTCCTAGGGAGTCTAACAAGACACATTAATTAGAGTCTTGATCATCGGTGTGTAGCATACCACATTTATGAGCAAGAGGCTACTAGACATATTAGGAAAACGTGTGATTCTTTCTTTCAGAAGTCTATCGTTGTTAAAGTGTATCTCTCTACTATTGATTCATACTCTCCTCTTTCAGAAATATGCCTCCACATCATGCAAGAAGAAATAATGATGGTCAGCAATCTCAACCCGCTGACCCATTGAATAAAAATCTGTCTCATACTAAAGTTTGGGTAGCCTTTTAGGTGCTGGCCCAAGCTGTTACTGCAAATGTTCAGGCCAACCCGACCCTGGCTCCACAACAGCATGGAGGTAATTCAGCTGTTGCCAGGATTCGTGACCTCATGCGGATAAATCCATTGGAATTCTATGGGTCCAAGTCTGATGAGGATCCATGGTTGTTTTTATAGAAGGTGTGGAAGATTGCTCAGGTGATGCATGTATTTGAGAAACATAGTGTGGAGTTGGTTGCGTATAGGTTGAAAGACCTTGCTTATGACTGGGTTGTTTCTCGGAGAAAAAGTAGAGGTGATGGAGCTGTCCCTATAACTTGGTAAGAGTTCTAAGATGCATTCTTGGATAAGTTTTTCCCTTTGGAGATAAGAGAGACAAAGGTGGACGAGGTTATGAACCTATGATAGGGCTCTATGACTGTTAGGGAGTACTGTCTTAAGTTCAATCAGTTGGCCAAGTATGCTCCTGACTTAGTGGCTGATAATCGGGCTAGTATGAGTAAGTTTGTGACTAGAGTGTCTAGTTATGTGGTTAAGGAGTGTAGATCTGCTATGCTGAATCGTGAGATGAATCTTTCTAGGCTGATGACTCATGCTCAACAGATTAAGGCAGACAAGATTAAATAGAGAGATAAAATGAAAGGGAATAAGAGAGCTAGGTTCGAGCAGCACGGATAGGGTCAGACTAGATCGCAAGGAGGAAGTCGCCCTCAGTATCAGGATCATTCATCTAGGCCAGCACTATCATTTTCTAGTGCTCCTATTCTTAGAGATAGGCAGGAGCAAGATAGTAGGTCATATGCATCAAGGTCCCAGTACAGTACTGGCAGTAAGCCAAATTATCCCCTATGTCCTAAGTGTGGTAGGGTTTATTCAGGTGAGTGTTAGGGTGAGAAGAGGGGTTATTTTTGGTGTGGTGACATGGGTCACAAAGTTATAGATTGTCCACAGGATGGACAAGGGCGTCGTGACTATCGCCCTCAGACCCAGACTCAGACTGTTAGTGCTCCAGTTCCAGCGACTCGTCCAGCCCCAGATCAGGGAACCTCTTCTAGTAATCTTGGCAGAAAGCACTATAATAGATTCTATGCTTTACCATTTCGCCAGGAATAGGAGGACTCTCCCGATGTGGTTACTGGTATGCTTCGTATATTTCAGTTTGATGTGTATGCTTTGTTGGATCCTGGATCCGGTTTCTCATATGTTACACCTTTGATTGCTGTGAATTTTGAAATGAGTCCTGAGTTTATGCCTGAGCCTATCCTTTTTTCTACCCCAGTAGGTGATTTGATTGTTTCCCAGAAAGTGTATAAAAAGTGTCCTGTTATCGTTCTTTATAGAGTCTTATTGGCTGATCTGATTGAGTTAGACATAGTAGATTTTGATGTGATTCTGGGTATGGACTGGTTGTATTATTCTTATGCCTCTATTGATTGTCGGACCCGAGTGGTCAAGTTTCAATTTCTGGGTGCATCCTTGTTTGAGTGGTCTAGGAATTCTGTGTCACCCAAGAGTCATTTTATCTCTTACCTCAAAGCTAGAAAGCTTATTTCTAAGGGGAGTATTTACCATTTGGTTAGAGTCAAAGACACTAAGTCTGAGACTCCAACTCTCCAGTTTGTTAATGTCGTCAATGAGTTTTCTGATGTCTTTCTTGATGATCTCCCAGGGATACCTCCTGATAGAGAGATAGAGTTTGGGATTGATCTTCTACCCGATACTTAGCCCATTTCTATTCCTCTTTACCGTATGGTCCCTGTAGAACTTAAAGAGTTGAAAGAGCAACTCAAAGATCTACTAGATAAGGGTTTCATAAGGTTTGTGAGAAAGAAAGATGGCTCTTTGCGTATGTGCATTGATTACCGCCAACTGAATAAAGTCACCATAAAAAATAAATACCTCCTTCCGAGAATAGATTATTTGTTTGACCAATTGCAAGGTGCAAGTTATTTCTCAAAGATAGACCTTCGTTCCTGCTATCATCAACTCAAAGTTAGGGAGTGTGACATCCCAAAAACCATTTTCCGAACTCATTATGGCTATTTTGAGTTTCTTGTTATGTCTTTCGGGTTAGTTAATGCCCCAGTAGCTTTCATGGACCTCATGAATTGAGTGTTCAGACCATATTTGGATATGTTTGTCATAGTGTTCATCGATGATATACTGGTGTACTCCCGTAGTGAGGATGAACATTTTGATCATCTCTGAACTATCTTACAAACCCTTAGAGATCACAAGTTGTTTGCCAAGTTCAGTAAGTGTGAGTTTTGGCTAAGGTCAGTTGCTTTTTTGGGTCATATCATTTCTTTCGAGGGTATTGAGTTGATCCCCAAAAGACTAAAGCTGTTAGAAATTTGCCTAGACCTATTTCTCTGACTGATATCCGAAGTTTCTTGGGTTTAGCTGGCTATTACTGTCATTTTCTTTAGGATTTATACTCTATAGAGTCTCCTATGACTTGGTTGACCCAAAATAAAGTGAAGTTCTTTTGGTTCGAATCTTGTGAGAAGAGTTTTCAGGAGTTGAAGACTCGACTCATTTTAGCCCCTGTTTTGACTTTGTCTGATGGTGTTGATGGTTTTGTGGTGTACTGTGATGCTTCGAGAGTTGGCTTGGGTTGCGTATTGATGCATAAGGGTAAGGTGATAACTTATGCTTCTAGATAGTTGAAACCCCATGAGAAATATTACCCCACCCCATGGGCTGGCTGCTGTTGTGTTTGCTTTGAAAATTTGGAGACACTATTTGTATGGTGTCCATGTTGATGTTTTCACTGATCATAAGAGTCTGCAGTATATGTTAACCCAGAGAGAATTGAATCTCAGGCAGAGATGATGGTTAGAATTGTTAAAGGACTATGATATGAGTGTTCTGTACCATCTGGGCAAGGCCAATGTTGTGGTGGATGCCCTAAGTAGAGTGTCCATGGGTAGTGTTTCACATGTGGTAGAAGGTAAGAAAGAGTTGGCCCGTGATGTACATCGTTTGGCTAGATTGGGGGTTTGGTTGTTTGACTCTGTTAAAGGTAGTATAGGGGTTCAGAGTAGTTTTGAATCCTCCTTGGTTTTGGAAGTGAAGGAAAAAGCAATACTTAGATGCTAGTTTGGTCAGACTGAAGGAGTCAGTCAAGCACCAAAAAGTAGAGGTTTTCTCCTAAGGGTGAGATAATGTGTTTAGATTGTAGGGTAGATTGTGTGTCCCGAATATTGATGATCTGAGACAGAGGATTATGGCTGAAGCGCACGGGGCGCGATATTCTATTCATCCTGGTGCCACCAAGATGTACCGAGACTTGCGGGAAATCTATTGGTGGAGTGGCATGAAGAAAGATATAGCAGCATTTGTAGCTAAGTGTGCAACATTCCAACAGGTTAAGGTTGAACATCAAAGACCTGGTGGTATGATGCAAGAGTTTAGTATTCCCACCTAGAAGTGGGAAGAGATAAATATGGACTTCGTGATTGGTTTACCTCCTTCCCGACGCCATCATGATTCCATTTGGGTTGTGGTTGATTGTTGACTAAGTCTACTCATTTCTTGCCTGTTCATACTTCATATACTGCTGAGGATTATGCTAGATTTTATATCCGAGAGCTAGTCAGACTGCATGGAGTTCCCTTGTCTATCATTTTGGATAGGGGTACTTAGTTCACTTCGCAATTTTGGAAAGCTTTTAAGAAGGGTCTTGGTACCCAAGTGCTTTTGAGTTCTACTTTTCATCCGCAGACCAATGGTCAGGCTGAGCAGACCATCCAAACCTTAGAGGATATATTGAGAACTTGTGCACTTGACTTTAAGGGAAGTTGGGATGATTACTTACCGTTGATAGAGTTTGCTTACAATAACATTTTCCACTCTAGTATTGACATGGCTCCGTTTGAAGCCTTATATGGGAGGAAGTGTAGATCACCCATAGGTTGGTTCGAGGTGGGTGAAGTGGTTGTGAGTGGTCCTGACTCGGTATTTGAGGCTATGGAAAAGTTAAGTTGATTAGGGAAAGGTTGAAAACTGTGTAGAGTCGTCAGAAGTCATATGCGGATGTTAGAAGGAGAGACCTTGAGTTTGAAGTTGGTGACCTAGTGTATCTGAAATTTCACCCATGAGGGAGGTGAAGAGATTCGGGAAAAAGGGGAAGCTTAGTCCCCATTATGTTGGTCCTTACAAAATTCTTAGACGTGTTGGTAAGGTAGCTTATGAGGTCGAGTTGCCTTCTGAGTTATCCTCTGTTAATTCGATATTCCATGTCTCCATGCTTAGAAAGCATATTAGCGATGTTGTGGTAGTGGATTCCTCTGTGAGTGCTGATATTCAACAAAATATTTCTTTTGATGAGATTTCTGTTGAGATTCTGGATTTCAGTGTCCGAAAACTAAGGAACAAAGAAGTTCCCTTGGTCAAGGTGTTGTGGCGAAACCAATCTGTTGAGGGTGGAACTTGGGAAGCTGAGGCGGATATGCGATCCAAGTACCCGCACCTATTTTCCGCGAACTCTGATCAAGCTGAAGGTACCGTTCTTTCCTAAATCATGCACTTTTGATAAAAGTTGCAGCAGTTCATCTGTCATTTATTATATGTTCAGCTGTAGTTTCTTAAATTTATGCATTCTATGTTGCATTCGGAGTGAGAAACGATGTGGTGATGAGTCTAACGAATGGTTTCATCTGTATGTTCTATTCCCTATCTAATCTTGGCATGTCTAGCATCATTCGAGGACGAATGTTTCCAAGGGGGATGATGTAATACCCCGAAAAATTTTTCGTTGAAATTTTGTAAGTAAACGTGTTGGGTTCTATCTTCTAGAATGAATTATAAATTTTTTTCTATGCGGATAGTATTAGATTAGGACCCACCATTACGTAGAGTATCGAATAAGCTTTCCAACGATATGTGGATCATCCAAAACGGACACCAGAGCAATGAGTTATGAACATTCCGATCGAACCGTGAATAGCAGTGAACAGTAAAACGTGCAGGAAAGAGTACTGAGGCCTAACGTATTTTTGCTTAAACTTTAAATGATCATAACTCCTTGTACATAATGATCTGGGTGATTTACTATATATCAACGGAAAGTTCTGCGAGTCCTCTTTCTAATGAAATTGTTTTCATCCAATTTGGATATTGGAGTAAAACGTTATGGTTGATCTACTTCAGACTATCAAAATAGTCCACCAAAGGACAGATTCGAGAATTATTTAATTTTTAAGGGCGTTTTGGACATTCCCCCTCACCCAAAATTCATCCAAACCCTATATTAAAGCCTATTAGAAGCATTATATGTTATATTTCATCAAATTCCCTCAAAAAGAAAACCCTAAGCTCCTCTCTCCAACTTCAAAAACCTCTAAAGTTCACCTTTAATTTTGCAAATTTATTCAAAATTCCAAGTTCCTAGTTCAAGAACTCCAAGAACCATCATTCAAAGGCACGATTAACATCTCAAAAATAAGTATCGATCTAAAGTTCATCATTCAAGGTATGTGGGGTTTTTCAACAAGAACTCTCTTTCGTTCCTGTGCCCAAAAGTAATTTTCTTTACAAAGGCATGATTTTTATTTGACTTTTATAAATTTGAAGCATGAACCCACATCTTATGATGATTATTATGAAATCTTGACGTTTATGATTTTGAAAGATTAGTTTACATGTATGGAGATATAAAGCATGAATCTTGAACAATATTTATCATGATTTTGATATTTGGGTCGTGAATCCCCATTGAAAATTATGTTTTTTTTTTTAGAAAGTGTGTGTTATAAGCACGTTGATGTTGAATATTTGATATATTTTGAAT
>NC_061121.1:200761392-200899606 GCF_002878395.1 Capsicum annuum
AAGAAGAATAAGTAAAGCTTTTAGAAACTAAGTGTTATGGCTCACAAAATTTTACCCTTAAGTTTCATTACACATGTTTATGATTTTGCGGTCTTTGTTTTATTCAAGCTCAAGGCTAGTCCTTTATACTTAACATGCATTATTGAAAGTTTATCTAAATATTTAGTTATTTTTTGACGTATGCATTCACCCCCACATACTCAGTACATTCCATAGGTACTGACCTACATATATGTCTATGTGCTACATTGTCTTATAATGTAGGTTCTAGTGCTTAGTTCCAGCAACACAATTGATTACGGGTATCATCACCTACATCCTGACTTTTGGTGAGTCCTCATAGTACAAGGACCCAATTTATCAAACTTTGATCTCAACTAAGTGCTTCAGTTATTTGTTTTCTATTTATGTTTGGGTCAGTTGGGGTTTGTCGCAGTGGTTCTCTAGTTAGAAGTAGAGGTTGTTCGACTATTTTCATTTTAAGTTCAAAAGTGTCAGTTTTAAAGACTTTCAATTAAGATATTAATTCAATTACATTCAAATTTCATTTATCAAGTTTACTTTTATCATGAGTTTCAAGTTTAGAAGTCTTAAAGGGTTAACTTGGGACTACTCGTATTCTTGGGCACAGTGTGACGTCTAGGGGGTACTTTCGGGGTGTTACAAGGTGGGGATTATATATGGGTAGTGTTTCCCATATCTAAGGGTAGTGTTGCCCATGTCTATGAGTAGTGTTTCCTAGATTATCTAAATTATGTGCTTGGTTAGTTGATTCAGCTAAAGGTAGTATATGGGTTTAGAATGGTTTAGAATGTTCTTTGGTTGTCGAGGTAAAAGAAAAGAAAGATAGGGATCCTAGTTTGGTTAAGTTGAAGGAGACAGTTAGAGATAAAAATGTAGAGGTTTTCTTCCAAGGGGGAGATGGTGTGCTTCGTTGTCAAGGCATGCTATATGTTCCTTGTGTTGATGGTTTAAGGTTTGATATAGTGAATATTAGCACAACCGCATGGTGTGTGGTATTCTATTCACCTCGGAGCCACTAAGATGTACCGCTACTTACGGGAAATCTGTTAGTGAAGTGGCTTGAATAAGGATATTTCTAAGTTTATGCCTAAGTTTCCAAATTGTCAATAGGTTAAGGTTGAGCACTTAGCATCCCCACTTGGAAGTGGGAGGTGGTAAATATGGATTTTGTTATAGGGTTGCCTTGTATGTGTCATCAACATGATTTAATTTGGATTATTGTTGATAGAATGACCAAGTCATCCTATTTCTTACCAGTTCATACTTTGTACTCAGCTGATGATTATTCCAAGCTCTATCTTAAGGAGTTGATGAAATGGTATGGGGTTTCATTGTCCATCATTTTAGATAGAGGTACTCAGTTTACCTCTCACTTTTGAATGGCTTTCCAGAAGGGTATTGGTACCCAAGTTCACCTTAGTATAACCTTTCATCCTCATATGGATGGCCAAGTAGAGAGGACCATTTATAAACTAGAGGACATGTTTAGGGCATGTGTTATTGACTTTAATGGAAGTTGGGATGACCACGTAGCTTTGATTGAGTTTGCCTACAACAATAGTTATCAGTCTAGTATTCAGATGGCTTTATGTGTGGCTCTCTGTGAGAGGAGATATAGATCTCCTATTGGTTGGTTTGAGGTAGGTGAGGCTACTTTGATAGGGCCATATTCGGTATTTGAGACTATAGAGAAAGTTTAGTTAATTTGAGAGAGGCTGAGGACAACCCAAAGTCATAAAAAATCTTGTACAGATGTGAGAAAAAGAGATATTGAGTTTGTTGGTGACTTGGTATATTTGAAAATTTCACCTATGAAAGGAGAGAAGAGATTTTACAAGAAGGGGAAGCTTAGTTCCCGCTATGTTGTCCCTTATAGAATTTTGAGCCATTTTGGGAAGGTAGCTTATGAGTTAGAGTTGCCTGCAGATTTGGCATCAGTGCATCCAGTGTTTCATGTCTCTTTAATAAGGAAATGTATTGGCGACCCAGCTTCAGCCATGCTCTTAGAGAGTGTGGAGATGGAAGATAGTCTTCCCTATGAAGAAATCCTAATTTATATCCTTGACTATTAGACTCACAAGTTGAGGAACAAAGAGGCTCCCTTGGTGAAAGTTCTATAGCAAAATTAGTCTGTTGAGGGAGCAATTTGGGAAGAAGCAGATATGCGAGCTAAGTACCCTCATCTTTTCTCTGTAAACTCAGATTTAGCTTGAGGTAACAATTTTTCTTTTGATTGATTTTTTTCTGTTATCTGTTCTAGCTATGTAACCATTCTCATGTCATTACATGAATTCGCGAAACCAGTTCAGTTCATGTGTCATGTTTCAGACTCAATTGTCTAATCAGGTTTTAAGTCATTCATGTCCAGTTTATGATCTTAGTTTCCTTAGTACAGTACTCTCAGTCTTACCAGCCTCATTTAAGGATGAATAATCCCAAGGGAGATATTGTAATACCCCATAATATTCTTAGCTCGATTTAGCTCCTAGTTGCATGCATAAGGGGCTTAAGGCTTGAAATTTTCACTAAGTGTTGGGGACTTAGTCATTTTCAAGACCCCTAAACTTCAAGGATTTTTATTTTGGTCTTCCAGACTTCGAGACATTGGTTTTTGAGTTAATTCATGTTCAGGAATGTAAGAAGTATGCCCCAGAGGAGTTTCGGATTTTTCAGACGAGGTTTATGGCATGTTTGGGTCACAAAACTTGTGGGTCACTACGATAATCCTGCGTCGCAACATTATTCCTGACCTCATACTAATCACATCACGGTGATGGATTCCTTTGACCTCGATAAGACCACATCGCGGTAAGGATGTTGCGTCCAATTTTTGATTTAAATGATTAAGGGGGAATTAGGAGTTTTCCCCCTTAATCCAAATCATCTATAACACGACTTGGGGAGTCTTTTAGGGAATTATTTTCCCTTCTTATCAAAATCACTCTCATGGAAACCCTCCTCCTTCCCCAAGAAATAATTTAATTCCTTTTTCTTTAAGTAATCAAGAATTCAAGCTCCCCAAGTTCAAGAACCTTTAAGAATGAGTTTATAAGATGATTTTGCTCTTAAGCTGCATTGACAAGTTTTATATCATAATTTAAAGAAAAAATTGATCTTTTGAACTTTAGATAAGATATGGAATCCACATTTGTTAATCCTGATTATGATTTAAATAAAGGGATACATAACTACTTTTCATTCCATAAACCCTTATGCTATTTTAAGGTGGATTTCCTAAAGTATGAGCATATAAGTAATATAGGAGTAGTATTTAGCACCGAGTTATGTATGATTCCGAGGTCATGTGCCACAAAACTACGTGGCACCGTAGTTTTAAGTCCTAATATGGGTTAAGTATAGTGATTACTAAGTTAAGGTTCTATTTCGATGGCAATGGTAGAACAACTCTCCCCAACGTAGGTAAGATGTTGGACTCCATGATGGCTCACATTATTTATCTAGGTTAGAAGAACCTCCCTAAACAAGAATAAGTAAAGCTTTTAGAAACTTAGTTTACCCTTAAGTTTCATTACTCATGTTTTTGATTTTGTAGTCTTTGTTTTATTCAAACTCAAGGTGAGTCCTTTATACTTAGCATGCATTATTAAAAAGCTTATCTGAATATTCAGTTATTGTTTACGTATGCATTCACCCCCACATACTTAGTACATTCCATAGGTACTGACCCACATATATATCTATATGCTATATTGTTTTATAATGTAGGTTCTGGTGCTCAGTTCTAGTAGTACAATTGATTACGGGCATCACCGCCTACATACTGACTTTTGATGAGTCCTCATAGTATGAGGACCCAATTTATCAGACTTTGATCTTAACAAAGTTTTTTAGTTATTTGTTTTCTATTTATGTTTGGGTCAGCTGGAGTTGTCCCAGTGACTCTCTAGTTAGAAGTAGAGGCTTGTCCAACTATTTTTCTTTTAACTTTAAATGTGTTAGTTTTAAATACTTTCAAGCTAAAGACTTTCAATTAAGATATTAATTCAGTTATATTCAGATTTCATATGTCAAGTTTAATTTTATCTTGATTTTCAAGTTTGAAAGGCTTAAAAGGTTAGCTTAAGACTACTCATAGTCTTGGGCACCGTGTGACGTTAAGGGGGATACTTCGGGGGCATTACAAATATGCATCAGCATAATCAATTAGATCTAAAGAATAAACTAAAGGATAGTATAGGACCAGGTCCCTTATGCCATTAAGTTATTATAAAATTCTTTTAGGATCCTTAAAATGTGACTCTTTTTGGCAAGCTTGAAATCTTTCATACATTCCAACACTGAATACAATGTCAGGTCTGATGGCAGTCAAGTATTGAAGAAATCTAATTCCTCTGTACATAGTTTTATTTACCATGGGAGCAGGTTTATCGGCATCCAATTTTAAGCTAGTACCAATAGGAATATCAATGGGCTTGGCCTTAAAGTTCTTGATTTATTTTTCCTGACAAATTGCTATTCTATCGGAGGTTTACATAATCTACAAACCTAAGAAAAAGCTTAGCTCCCCCATCAGACTCATTTTAAATTCACTTCCTATTATATTTGAAAACTCTTTGCACAATGAATCTGAAGTTGCTTCAAAAATGAAATTGCTAAAATATAGTTGGTCAATTGAAAGATTTTCCCTCTTGATTTTAAAAGAGTTTATTGTCAATTTTCCCCCTCTTAAAACCATTTTCTAGAAGAAATTTTGATAATATTTCATACCATATCCTTGGAGCTTGCTTCAATCCATACAATGCTTTATCTAGCTTTGACATATGATTGGTAGATCAATATTTTAAAAACCAGGGGGCTTCTTCACATAAACCTCCTCATTCAGATATCCATTTAGGAAGGCACTTTTTACACGTGACACCCCAAAAATCCAAGTCAATATTAGAACCATGCTTTAATTTCATTCAAGATCAAACTCATGTTATATATGTTTATTAGAGATTTGGACGTCTATTAAGACCCCAAATAGCACCTAGCTTTTAGACAAGTCAAGAAATCCCTTAGCTATTAAATTCTTGTGAAGTATATAACTATAGTTAGCTTCAAACAATCGTAACTTTTGGTATACTAAGAATTTTTTATCTCAAGACCTATCAAGATATTAATTGAATTATCTTTCCAACGATACCAATTTTGTCTTAATATGATATTGGGGTGAAAAGTTATGGCCAAAATACTGAAGCACTGTCGAAGTTGCCTAGACTACCACTCATAATGTGTTATTATTGGTCATTAGGAGAGATTCATAATGTATTTATTAAAGTGTAAAAATAGGTTTCTGACTGTGACTCAAATCATGACTCATAGCCAGACCTTATGAGTCGTGACCTAAGTCGTTAGGAAGGCTTCCAAACGTTTTCCAGACAATTCCTAAGTTTTTTTTGGTATTTTCTTACTCTTTCAACCCTAAAACTACATATTTTAAACTATTTTAAGGCTGAATAAAAATCCAAAACAACCCTAAATCCCTCATTCTCAACACAACACCAAAATACAAGTCGTATAGTGAGAGTCATAGTGTCAATAATATAGGACCCCTGAGTTTCTGATCAAACTACGGTTGGTAGTTACTAGTTTTAATGACTGACTACAATTCGTACCCTACAACTCATATCTAGACCAGTTTGTACCCTTTCTATTACTGCCAAGACTACGAGTCACTGGGAAGACTCGTAGCCTGACATCACAAGTCGTAAGATGACCCATGATGACTGGCAGCCAAGTCTCTATATGTTCAGTTAAGGGGCCTTTTGGTCTTTTATTCTCTTTAAACCCTCAAACCATGACTTAAAGAATAAAAGATACATTATTTTCCCTACTCTCAATCAGTTAACAACGTCCCTTATCTTCCCACACTTAAAAAAAACAAGACTACGGTATCTTCCACAACTTCACCTCTCAAGTCTCCAAGTTAAAGTTCCCAGGTATGTGGGGTTTGATCAAGGATAATCTTTCATCCTTGTGCCCAAAAACTTGATTTTTAAGTTGAATTTACATGATTTCAATTAGGGTTCATACCCAAATTCTCATATTCTTGAAGTTATGGCATTATCATGTGAATTTAAAGTTTAAAGTGTATAAGAGTTTGACTTTATTCATGTTTTGACTTGAATATTACATAATTTCAATTATTTTGACTTTGATTTTGATGAATTAATGAAAGATTCCAAATTGAGTACTGAGCATAGTATTTTGCTTTGTCTTTCTAAGAAAGAATGCATGAATTTCAAGAGTTAAATACAAGTTGTCGAGTTACAAGAAGTTTAAGTTTATAAGTTCAATTTACAAGTATTACTACATGATGAAAGTTCAATTTTGATCTTATGATCACATTTAAGACTCAAAATCCATAAGTTCACCCCATGAATATGATTCAAGTAAGAGAAACATATTTAGATTTTAGTTTACAGACCCATATGCTATTTTAAGGTGAATTTTCTAAGTATGAGGATATATTTTAGGAGTAGTATTTAGCAACGATAAGGGGAATATGGGTTTAGCGTATCCTATTTCTCAAAACTATGAGCCACCATAGGTTTAAGGGACGTGGCGAAAGAGTGACTTCTTTTTGCAATATGGGCTAAGTTAAGTGATCACTTAAGTTAAGATTCTATTTCGATGGAAAGGGTAGGACAACTCTTCCCAGCATGGGTAAGATGTTGGACTCCATGCTAGCTCACATAGTTTATGTCGGTTATAAGAATCTCCCACAAAAAAAATAAAAGCAAAGATTTTAGACACTAAGTGTAACTTCTAACTAAGATTATTCATTGTGCTTTATTAACCTTGTTTTATGATCTTTTAGATTTCAGTTTTATTCATGTCCAAGGTGAGTCCTTTATACTTAACATGCATGATTTGAAAGTATATTCAGTTTCTTACTTATGTATCACCACCATATACTCTGTACATCCCAAAGTACTGAACACATATATGTATTTATGGCTACATTCCTTCATAATGTAGGTATCAGATATTGCCCACACACCACGGTCAGATAGTTCTTTGCATTCATCCAGTAGGTGATGAGTTCTCTTATTTCAAGGACTCAAGTCTGTTGCAGTTCTTGTACTTTATTTTTATTGTTCTTATGTATTGATTAAGTATAGATGGGGTCATGTCCCTACTACTAATAGTCATTATAGTAAAGGTTTCATAGACGATCATTCAGAGTTGACGTATTTACTTTCAATTTTGTTATGTATAGCCAAAGTGTAAATGTTTTAAATAATTTTGTACTAAACATATTCAGTAAAGAAATCTTCTTTGCTTATTTCATTCAGATATATGTATCTTCTTCAGTTGCTCATGAGTTATGCCTTTATCATGGGTTAGCTTAGGATCACTTGTGGTTCTAAGCACTATGTGACATCCAGGGGTAGTCTCAGGGTGTTACATCACATCCATTTGAAACAAATTGGACTCCATGTATAGCTACAAAGGCATTGAAAATTATGATAGCCTTCCTCTTATCCACTATTACAATGTCTCATCATAATTAATCCATTCCTCCTAATTGTATTCTTGGACTACAAGACTCACATTATTCTTAGTGATGGTACCATGTTTTTCATTCTGTATACCCACCTAGTCTATGTGATGGTTCTATCAACGGGTCTAGGGACTAGGTCCCATATTTTTCTTATTTCAAACTGGTGAAGTTCCTCCTATATGGAAGCTACCTAATCAGAAGCTTTTGGTGCTTCCTTCATATTATTTGACTCAATGGAGGGTATAAATGATGAAAAGGCAACTAGATTCCTTTCTTGAACCTTAGTTTGCATACCAGAGTTCAAAGGTTATGTGAGATTATCAAGAGGATGAGATAACTTATGCTTCTAGTTTTAACCCTTTACGGTTAACTATAGTTGACTGGTATCAGGTCCCTTGGCTACATGGTCTTGTGATTATTGAGGTTATAAATCATCAGGCTTTGATGAATCTTGTTGAGAACCTGGTACTTTTTCTTCTTTAGTTTCATTAATTATACCCTACTAATCACTTTCCCTTCCACCATCTTCTTCATTGGCTTCATCAACATCAACTTCATCATCCAAGCACTCTCTCTTAATTTGGAGAAATTCTTCTAAATCTACATCTTCCTTGTTTCTCAAATCCTCCATGTTTCCAAATTCATCAATAATGACATGGATATTTTCTCAACATAAAGGGTTCTTTCGTTGTAGATATTTTAGGCCTACTGGTTAATGAGTATTCTAAAAATACCCCTTCACCACTCTTGGAATCAAATTTTCCAAGAATTATCCTTCCCATTTTTCAACATAAAACACTTATACCGAAAACCCTTAGGAAACCTAGCTTAGGCTTTCTGTTATTTAGCAACCCATAAGGTGTTTTATAGAATATTGATCTGATCATGCATCTATTTGTCACATAACATGCAGTGTTCACTACTTCAGCCAAGAAGTTCTTTTGAAGAGCAACACCAATCAACACAGTTCTTGCAATGTCCACCAGGGTTTTGTTCTTTTTTTCAAAAACCCCATTTTTCTTAGTGGCTTAAGGAGATGAGGATATGCGTAATTCCATTATCTACACAAAAATCCTCTATTTTGTTATTTTTAAATTTTGTTCCATGGTCAGACCTAATCCCCACAATTTGTTGTCCAATTTTACTTGTACTTTCTTTGTAAAGACTTTGAAAGTTTCAAGAGTTTCATACTTGGTCTTTTGAAATATGGTCCAAGTAAACTTGAAAAATCATCCACAATAACAAAAATGTACTTATTTCCATCTCAGCTTTAAATCTAGACAGATGCATAAAGTTCTGTGTAAAGTAGCTCAAGAGGCCTACTTGGACTAACTGATTTCTTCTATTTGAACACTGACTTATTTCTTCTATTTGAATAATGACTTGGTCTGTTTTCCTTTAACACATGCATCACAGATCTTATAATCTACAAATTTGATCTTTGGAGTTCCACGGACCAAGTCCTTATAGACCAACTTGTTGAGTAGAGAAGAGCTTACATGGCCAAGTCTGCGATGCCACAAATCTGCACTATAACTTTTGAGCAAGGAGACATGTGAGTTAATCACTAGGTACTGAGTCCAAGTCAGCAACATAGATGTTCTTTCATCTTTTGGCAGTTAAAATAACTTCTCTAGACTTAAGATTTGATACAATACAACCATCTAACCCAAACTTCACTTCATTTCCTTTATCACAAATTAGTGATACACTTTGAAAGCTATACTTGAGTCTATTCATAAATAGATTTTCAATGACATATTATGAGATTTTCCAATGTTGCCTACACCTTGTATGTAGCCCTTCTTTCTATTTCCAAAAGGGATACCTCCTCCTTGAAGTGCCTTGAGTGAGAGAAAGTCTTCAGTTCTTTTAGTCATGTGCTTGGAGCATCCACAAACCATGTACTAGCACTAACTACTTCCTCTTATTCCTACCTGCACATAGATAACATTTGTTATTTTTGAGAACCCACTTAAGTTTGAGTTCCCAAAAAGGGAATATAGGAGTAATCAATGCTTTCTTTGTCCAACCAGATAGCTTAATTTTCCTTACTTTAATGAAAGGACCTGGTCCCTTCTTAATATTTTCTTGGTTAACATACTTTGAGTAACTCTCTTCAACTCTATTTTGTCTTTACAATTCTTTTTGGGATGACCATTTTTACCATAGTGAGTACACAATAAGTTGTCAGAAATAAGCAAATATTTGCTATGGGTATTATATGGGGGATCAACCTTTTGACTCCCTATAACCTTCCCATCATTGGATCTCTAACTAGATAGACTATCTAATATTTGAGATGAGTCATTCCATTTAATTGATTTGCTAAGTTCTTCCTTTATCTAGGCCAGGTCCCTTTCCAGTTCAACATTTTTCTCAAGTGAGACTGCAAGGTGTACCTTTGATTTATTGAGATTTTCTTCAAGTTCAAGATGAAGATTGCTTACTTCTTATTTTCCTTTTCAAACATACTCAATGAGTTTTCTCAACTTCTCCTTAAGATCATCATTTTCAGAGAACATTACATAAAGTTTTTCCCTAAGATCTGAAACTTGAGTAGTTCGAGCAACCTTTTCATTTTTCATTTTCAAACTTATCAAGAATTTCAGCTAAAATATGTTTCGTAGTAGTAAGATTATACAAGGAGTCAATTAGGACATTAGATGAACTCTTCAATTTATTCGAGGATTAGCTATTTAAGTTTTGCTAAGTATCAATAAAGGTTACCTCTTCATTATCTTCATCTTCTGATTTTTCCATAAATTCAAAGAGAGAGTAAAAAGCATTGTTATAGTCCCCCACAACCATCAGGGATGCATATTTCGTATGTTCAAATTCGTTAGACTTATTAGTTGTGTCTACTCAAGTAGCTAGAGCTTCCTTGACTATGTAGTCAACAACAACTATCTTTTTTTATTTTTTTGGGCCCCGATCCTTGTATTTTCCTATATTGCCACTACTCTTGACATAATACTTGTATTCATTCTATGCATTGGATAATCTTTAATGAAATGCCAAGGTTTTCCACACTTGTGATAGAAGTCATTTGCATTTGCAGCTCTACTTGAGTTTCCCTTTCTTAAGAATCCATCCCTCCTTATCACATTATGAAATCTATGAGTAAGATAAGCCATGATCTCATCTTCTTCACTTAAAATCTCCCTTTGAATTTGTAAGAGACAAGGTCTCTCCTTTTTGACTTTTTTCCCTTATTCTTACATCTTCTTCAGTTTGTGAGTTTTCAAGTTTCTAGTCAACTCATCTATAGTGAGAGTCTTCAAATGTCAAGATTATGTAATAAAATTAACTTTGATCTCCCAGGACTTGGGAGGAATTCTTGGTATTTTTCTCACTTGTTTGCTAGGCTTAACCACTTCTCCAAGATGATAATGCTCAAACTACACCTCTTATGTGAGAATGTAAGCGATCGTTGTCAATATATTACCCAACTAGGTTGGGGTCGAATCCCACAGGGAATATGGTGTGAATCTAAGTTCTATGAGAGTTAATCCACTGATAGTTAGTAGTTTTCAATAAATTGAGGGTTATGAGAATTTAGAAAATAATTGTTGCTCACTTTAGTTTCAGTGTTTATAATCAAGAGTTTATGGAAAACCAGAATTATGTTCACTATGGGTTTTGATACTTGACAGATGCTAATAGTGATTCAAGATTGTCACGATAGGTAGGAACAACATATTGTCTTTATCGAAGTTATGCCAAAATGTCTCTCGACCTACTTAAGCATTTAATTACCTAATCCTCTTGGAATTAGGGAATTTATTTCACTGACCAGACTTCACCTTAGGTTAATTAACCTTGTTACAATGTCCATTACTAAACGAAAGGTTTGTAGCTTCCAAGTCCCTATCAATAATTCACTTCCTACTATAGTTGATTTCTTATCTCAAACAAATCAATGAAGGTGCTATGTATCATTTTAAACCAATAGACAATAATTAAAACCTCGAAATTATCAAAGAGTCCTATTATCTTATAATCTTGAACACTTAGCAACTTACCAAGACCTAACCCATAGATCCCGTGATTCGGGTTAAAGGGATTTAGCCACTCATAATGTAATAATCGATACAACAAGTTGAATTCATAATTTGAAAGATGAACTTATTAGATTAGATCAAAGTAGAAATCCCAAAATATTGATGATAATCTCTTCAAAGTTAATTGTTTTGTTCAAGCCTAGAAACTAGAGAGAAAATAAGAAAATACATGCGTTCCAAAATAGGTTCCCGAAATCCCCCTTAGAATACCCTAAACTATGCTTTAAATACTTTAGCCTAATTATGGAAACAAGATCACAGAGTTCAGTGTTCTTCTCGGATTAGGTGAAGACATACATGATGCCTTATCAGGAGGTTGACGACTTATCACGGATTTCGTCAGCTCCTCTTTAATTTTGACAATTTCTTCTTAAGGCTAATGGTGAATTCTGATGGCTTGTCAAAACTGTGATGACATATCAGACAATGTTGTCACTTCTCCACCTCAGCTTCCATGTTCTGTCTAAGGTTGACGGCGACTCTGATGGCTAATCACAACGCTGACGGCTTATCATATATCATCGTCACTTCTTCTAATGCCATTCTCTGTTTAAGGCTAACGATTAAGCCAATAACCTATCAGAGTGCTGACGACTTATCAGGAATGTTGTCAGCCACACTTCCCATCTATTTGCTTCAGATTTCAACTGTTTTACATCCATCATTGTTGGTTCTCTTGCCTCTTGACTTCCACTGCAAAATCAAACATAAAACAATAAAAATGACAAAAGTTTCTTAAGAATTTGCAATTATTCTCAGTTAAAAGCCTCAAATGTGTTAGCATATTCTCACGCATCAACACTCTCAACTTAAAACAATTGCTTGTCCTCAAGCAACTAAAACACAACCAAGAGAATACAAAGTACATTCAATAGTCAACCATCTATATTATCTCGAAACATCTTCACTATATCTAAGGTCAATGAATTTACAAACAACTGTGCATGTTATTGAAGAGCAACAACGTGGCACATAGGAATCAAGATATGGCATCAAATCAGCAACAATAACCATTCATGTATCAAGTTTAAACTATCCAAACAAGATAACAACTAGCAACATAACCAGTGTGCCCTCACTACAAAGAACTCCTATTGTACTTATATCATACATCACATATGTAACCATAGGGACAATCACAATACACTCACTCTCAGAATGAAGTTCCAATCAATGTATGCCCAATACCATAGGATTGCCCTTATTTTCATTACCAAGATCTTCAGACAAGTTAGCTAGGATCACTATAGGTCTTCTCTTTGGCTTCTAATGTAGGCTAGGGGCTGGTATGATACTCGATGATATTTAAAGTGACTAAGCCTCCTTGACACTACTCTAGCTTTTGGGGTCTCACTCATTTACCTTTTTCTACTCTTTTCTTTTCTTGATCACACTTATTCAGGATAGGTGCGATTCATTTCTATAATCACTTTTTTTCACAACTTTTCTTTTCTTGCTCTTTATTGCCACACCGATATTTTTATTCTTTTCTTTTACTCTACCTTTCTTCATACTCAATTTACATCACACACCTCTATGATAGCCACCCTCAACTTAGGCCATTTGCCTAAGTTAAGGTGCACAGTGTCCAAGGAAGACCAGGGCCAAAACAGGTTCATTATGATATAAAAATGGGATGGTGATAGGTATCATAAAAAGAAATAGGCTATTCAGGCTTAAAATAGGGATCAAGGGATATTATGCATACAGGGAAGGTCATTTAGGCTAAAGTGGTTTAATATCAAAATGGCCTATGATCTTTTCCTAACTCCTATCCTTTAACCTAGGTAAGACTGACTGAGTAAGTTCTAAATCCAACATACAAAGGGAACTAAGTAAAATCTCATATGCACATGGCACACAAGTATATCACAAGTTACTACTTATCCGGT
This sequence comes from Capsicum annuum, assembly GCF_002878395.1. Lineage (NCBI taxonomy): Eukaryota > Viridiplantae > Streptophyta > Magnoliopsida > Solanales > Solanaceae > Capsicum > Capsicum annuum. The sequence continues at coordinate 200,774,883 of NC_061121.1, forward strand.
TCATACAATTATTTAGCAATAGTTATCAATTTACTAGAACTAATACCATACAAAGATGAATAGTGGTCACAATTAGATGGAAATCACATAGTTAAAGAATTAGATCACTTGAGAGGTGTTCACAAAACAACAAAACCATGTTAATTGCCTCAGGTACTTGTATTGCTCTTAGTCAACTACAAAATGTTACAACAACAACTCACCCTATACCCTCAACTTAAAATCAAATAAATACTGAACTAAGGGTTAGGATATACCTGGAGTAGATCAAGCACGGGAATCATGGGTCCCTAACCCTACTGCTACATCCTCAGCTGCCTTTTCTCTATTGGGAGTCTCCCTCCTTTCTGATGTATCTGTCCTATTAATTATTAAGGTCCTACTCATTAAGGAACCTGAGACTCTCGCTCAGATAGCTACCTTCATTTCTTATTGTCAACTAAGGACTCAATCATCGCCTTCTTCATCTTCTCTTTTTTCAGCCTTCTTTCTGGCCCTATTCTCTACTTTTATTTCTTCATTACTGTCAGGACTTTCTCTTTTACCCTTGCATTTTTTCTCACCCTTTTTCTTTTTTTTTTATTCACTGGTTCCTCTGTGAGATCAAGCAATGGGATTTTACCCTCAGACTCATCAATAGCCAGATCTACCGACACCATAAATTGGTATTGCTATAATACACTAACATTTGCCTTCACCTTGTCCAGGGCTGGTCTAAATTGTGCAAGGTCTGAGCCCAACATTTCTCTTACCTATGTATTAAAATAATTTTCTAATTCATTAATTCGACCGGGCAAGGCTCAGAAGGGCTCCAGTGCAACCTTAATCCTTTTGTCCACTGCAGAGGTAAATTGCTTGGCAAAAAGTTGTAGCTGAGCCTCACACCACTTGGCTTATTTGGATACTCTCCTAAAATTCATTGGGTTAAATAAAAATTATATGGTAGACACAACAACTGACAAATTTGTTTTATTTCTAGGCAGTGATTCTGCTATTGTTGAGGAGGTCGGTGCTGTAGCCTTAGAATCCTACACCACTACATTAGGTGTTGAGATGGTACCTATAATTGGTGGGTATGTTTCAACCCCTATTTCTCTGTCAAGTCAGTCTCGGCTGATTTTCATCATATCGGATGGGATTGTGGGTCTTCTTGGAAAGCATTTCTTTGTCTAACTCCACAACCTCAGGTACATGGTCTACCTTACATAACCTTGTAATTATACAAGGGAAAGGATATGCCGTATCGGGCCTTGAGACTCAAATTTTCATCTCCTCAGCAATGATCTCCCCGAAGTTCAACTTGAGTTTAGCCATAAGACTTGTGACCAAAATTGCTCTATCATCTCTAAGGATATTATCTCCCTCAGTAGGCATAAAATGGGTGTGCACTAAACCCCACCAAAAGTTTGTCTCTTGAGTCAGGAAAGCCTTAAAGATCATCTTATTAGGGTTGGTCAGCCATTCAGGTTTTTCTTCAGATATGAGGGTCGCTAACCAAGACCGTTGATTCTTACGATACTTTAAACAAGCTTAAAAAGTAGGTGACATGTCCTAAGGAGTGAATTCGGGGCCATGAAGAAATCTGTTGATTGTTGTTTCTGAGAGATCCACCATTACACCCCGTACTAGAACTCTATCCAACAAGGGCTGATCTGCTGATTTCTCCCCTTCTTTACACATGTTTTCCAATCGATCCTAATAGTTTGCATTGAAATCCCTAACTAGAGTAGGGTAAAATGAGCTTTCTTCTTTTGCGGTCCATCCCAAGTTGTAGTCTCAGAATTTCTGCTCCACTTCAGGATATTTGTTCAGCTGGTACTGATGATCTTCTTTTCTTTAAAGATTGGCCTTTTAATGGGCCTTTGTTTTTTTTCTGCAAAGCCCATCATAGAAGATTTTTTGTGCCTTGGGAATTTGCCACATAGCACTGTCTCAAACCTCAGGGTTCTTTCATTCAATCATAGTTCCCCGAATTAGAGATTGTTCATCTTCTTGTTTCTTAGCAGAAGGGGACCTAGATGATGGTCCCTCAGATTCATGTTTCTCATACTTATGTTCCTTGAAATCAGGATGATCTGAATCATGCTCTTCAGATTCAACATATTCAGACTCTTGTTACTCTGAGGTCGTCTACTCAGAAGCTGTATGTTCAGATATTGTTGGCTCAGTATCACTCTCTCTACTCTCCCACACCTTAATTGGTGGAGGTGGTGAAGGCTTTTTCGGGATTTTCTCTTTCTTTTGCTTCCTGAGCAGTGGCTCCTTCTTCTCATAATCGGAGCCCTCATCGAAGAGTCTCTGAGGTACACTTCCCTTGGTCCCATTCTTAGTAGATTTTAGGTTCTTTCCTTTGGGTGCCATTAGAAAACCTGATAAGTGCCTTCAACTTGGTTACACTAGTAAGAGGAAGTAGATGAAAGAAAAACTCTTAATTTTGACTTTAACCCACACTCATAAGGAAGGAAGTTTTCTTTTGTTTTACTTGGAAATACTTTAGAAAGGGAAGAAAATAAACTAAATATGGAAGGAAATAAACTTAAATAAAAGAAAGGAAATATATGGGAAGGTGGAAAGACAAAGCTATGGGCCATGTCAAATCTTTTTAATTTGGCCCAAAATTTCAGCTACTCTTTTAGGCTTTTTGATGACAAAGGCTGATGGCTTATCACACTTGTGATAGCCCATCACGAATTTCATCAGCCTTAATAGAACATACCTCAGGTTTGATTTTTTTGATGATGAATCTGACAGCTTATCACAATTATGAAAGCTCGTCAAATATGTCGTCAGGAATACTTAGCTGGATACATCAATTCCACCTTCTTTGAACTAGAACCTAACTACAAAAATAAACACTTTGTTGGAACATAAAAATTATAGGTTTCCTCCCAATAGCGCCTGATTTAATGTCACGGCATGACTTAGTTATCTTGACTACTCAGACTTCATCAAGACAACCTACTGATATCTCTTTAACATCTTCATAGAATACATCCATAATTGAGAAAACACTCATCCCCTTTTGTTGGGCATGGATGAGTGTATTATGAATCTTGCTTCTTTGTCATTGAGCTTGAACTTCAGCTCATTCAGCTCCATGTCCACTATCACTCTCTCAGTTGCAAGGAATGGTCTACCCAGGATGATGGGTACTTTGAAGTCCACATCATAGTCTAGGACTACAAAATTAGTAAGCAGTATAAAGTCGGCCACCTTTACCAATACATCATGTAATATGCCCACTGGCCACTTTATAGACCTATCCACCATCACCAACTGCATGTTTGTCGGGGTAGGATCCCCAAAATCCAACTTATTGTACACAACAAGTGGCATTAGGTTTATACTGGCTCCCAAATCGCATAGAGCTTTTGTAAAAATCCAGGGACCCAATAGTTCATGGGATGGTAAATGCTCTCGGGTTTGCCTTTTTCTGCATTAAAGAACTTGTGGAGATAGCACCACAATGATGGAGATTGTCCTCCAGCTCATGGCTAACCTTCCGTTTCTTTGTGACAAGGTCTTTCATAAACTTAGCGTATCCTGGCATTTGCTAAAGTGCCTCCACCAAAGGCACATTTATTGTTAACTGCTTCAACATCGTCATGAACTTGCTAAAATTTATATCATCAGTTTTTTTCTACAATCATTAAGGAAATAAAGGTGGTAGTTTTGGGAAAGTTTTTACCACTACCTCCTTCTCTTTCTCTTTCTCTTTTTCTAGAGCATCATCATAACCATCCAGCTTCTCAAACTCCACTGGAATACCTTCTTTTGGTTTATCATCAACTACCTCATCAACTATATTTTTGCCCATAGAAGGGACAGGTAATATCTTACCACTAGGTAATGTTCCACTCTTCCTTTGATTCAGCACTGTGAAGAGTTGGCTCATTTACTATTCCAGCTGCTTGATTGAAGTGGAGTGCGAGTTTACCAACTGACTAATAGATAACAGATCGGTCTTCATGGTAGTCACTCCTAAGTTGGTAGCATCCACTCCCTTTAACAATTTTTCCATCATGTCCTCCATGGACATCTTTTTAGAACTTGTTGTAGCAACCTCACGATTTCCAGGAGGGACATATAGCTTGCTCCTATCATTATTTCTCCTTCAATTTCCCTACTTCCTATCTTTATAACCAGGATTATCATAATAATTCTGACCTTTATTCCCTTGGCTATTGCCTTAGAAACCCCCTGATTATTAACATAGTTTTCCTCTTCTTTTGGATCAACATCAACTCTATCTTGAGATCCCACAGCTTTTACCTTCTCAATCTTTCCTGCTAGCAAGTGCTTGGTTTAGCAAGTCCATCTGCATTTTTAGGTGCACCATGTCTTGATCACGCTCCTCATCTCTCCTATATTGTTCCACAGTCATACCCACAGAAACAGTAGAGATTGTACCACAGAGCCTCTGGTATGTCATGCCGACTCTATTTGGTCATTCTCTCTGACATTTTTGAAGCTTCTGGAAATGTAAGATCAATAAATGAACCACCATCAGTATTATCTACAATTGATTTTGTTACAGAGTTAAGAGCCCTATACAAAGTCTCCATTAAGTGTATGTCCATCATATTATGGTTCGAACACTGCGTCAGCTTCTTTCTGAATCTCTCCCAGGTTTCATGCAAGGCTTCAGTTGGAAGCTGTCTAAATTTGTTGATCTCATCCTGCAACTGTACCCTCCTGGAAGGTGGAAAGAACCTTTCTAGGAAAGCTCATTTCAACTACCTCCAGTTGGTTATAAAATTGGATGTCAGCTCGTTAAGCCATAATGTTGCCTCCCCAAATAGAAACAACAGAAACAATCTCAAACAGATAGCATTCTAACCTATTCCTGGGTTATCAAAAGATTTACAGATGGTGATAAAGTTCACTAGATGCAAGTTCGGGTCATCCCAGGGAGACCACCAAACAACCTCTTCAGGTTGAGAGTTGAATCACAGTATTCATAATGTTGAATTTTACCCCAGGTGCCAACGATGGAGGAATAATTATACCTGTTGCACCTGATCCATCCATTCCATCATCATCAACATTGAGGTCATACTGGACCGGCTGGTAATCTTACCTTTATCAAAATGGATGGTTCCTGTTAGGATTATACTGTATTGGTGGAGCTACTTGCTCTGCACAACTTGGGTTACTAGGGTTTAGCAACTCCTCATCTCCCAAATATTCATCCTCATGATTTGGATGCCGTACTTGTTGACCGACATTCTGCATATTCACCTGAGCTCTAGCTAAGGCTGCTAACCTGAGCTCTGGATTAAATGGTAATAATGGTTCTATGGAACTTCTGGTTCTTGGCATACACTACAAAGATCTTGCAATAAACAAAAACAACAAATAAACGTAAAACTAGGAAACTTGACTAACAGTCAATTAGCGCACACAAACTTTAATTTACAACCGTATTCCTCGACAATGATGCCACTTTTGATAACACTCAAACTATACCTCTCATGTGAGAATTTAAGGGATCGTTGTTAATATATAACCCAACTAGGTTGGGGTCGAATCCCACAATGAATATAGTGTGAATCTAAGTTGTATTCGAGTTAATCCACTGATAGTTAGTAGTTTTCGGTTAATTGGGGTTTATGAGAATTTAGCAAATAATTGTTGGTCACTTTAGTTTCAGTGTTTGTAATCAAGAATTTATGGAAAACCAGAATTATGTTCACTATGGGTTTTGGTACTTGACAAATGCTAATAGTGATTCAAGATTCTCACGATAGGTAGGAACAATAGATTGTCTTTATCGAAGTTATGGCTAAATATCTCTTGACCTACGTAAGTATTTAATTACCTAATACTCTCGAACTTAGGGAATTTATATTCAGTGACCATACTTCACCTCAGGTTAATTAACCTTGTTACAGCGTCAATTATTAAATGGAAGGTTGGTAGCTTCCAAGTCCCTGTTAATAATTAACTTCCTACTATAGTTGATTTCTTATCTCAAGCAAATCAAAGCAGGTGCTATCTATCGTTTTCAACCAATAGACAATAATTAAAACCTCAGAATTATCAAGGAGTCCTATTACCTTTAGAATCTTGAACACTTAGCAACTTACCAAGACCTAACCCATAGATCCCATAATTCAGGTTAAAGGGATTTAGCCACTCATAATGTAATAATCGATACAACAAGTTGAATTCATAATTTGAAAGATGAACTTACAGCAAGATGAATAGCAATGAGTGTTTCTCAGATTAGATCAAAGTAGAAATCCCAAAATATTGATGATAATCTCTTCAAAGTTAATTGTTTTGTTCAAGCCAAGAAACTAGAGAGAAAATAACAAAATAGTGTATTCCAAAATAGGTTCCCAAAATCCCCCTTAGAAAACCCTAAACTATGCTTTAAATACTTCAGCCTAATTATGGAAAAAAAATCACAGAGTTCATTGTTCTTCTCGAATTAGGTGACAACATGCGTGACGCCTTATCAGGAGGCTGACGACTTATCACGGATGTTGTCAGCTCCTCATCAATTTTGACAATTTCTGGTTAAGGATGATGGTGAATCCTGACGGCTTATCAAAATTGTGATGATATATCAGACAATGTCGTCACTTCTCCACCTCAGCTCCTATGTTCTGTCTAAGGCGACGGCTATTCTGACGGCTTATCACAAGGCTGACGGCTTATCACATATCGTCATTACTTTTTCCAACTAAATCCTATTCTCTGTTTAAGGATGACATGAAGCTGATAACCGATCAGAGTGCTGACGATTTATTAGGAATGTCGTCAGCCACACTTCTCTTATATTTTCTTTAGATTTCAACTCTTTTACTTCCATCATTGTTGGTTCTCTTTCCTCTTGACTTCCACTGTAAAATCAAAGTTAAAACAATAAAAACAACAAAAGTTGCTTAAGACTTTGTAATTATTCTCAGTTAAAAGCCTCAAATGTGTTAGCATCTGCTCACACATCACAAGATAACACAACTCATTTGTAATTGATGTGAGCTTTGTATGCATTTCTTAGATGGTTTTACCTTTGTTTATAGTGAAAGTTTCATACTGAGTAGTGAGCACATCCACCTTGGACTCTTTGACTTAAATTTTTCCCTCGTGAGTAGTTTTCAAGTAGTCCCAAATCTCCTTTGTTGATTCACACACACACACACACACATATATATATATATATTCTATTGTATTCACTCAAACTTATCCTACAAATAAACAACTTCTTCACTTTGTAACTTCTTTTGATCTTTTTCGATCAACTTCATCATACTCCTTTCACGTCTTGGGGACCAATTTTATAACATGTCCTTCCTTAACTACCTCCATGGAAATATTTGGTCCATCGAAGATAATACCCCCTAAATTGCTATCTTCCTCCATTATAAAATTATATATTTAAGTTTTCCACCAACCATAAAACTGCTAACTAAAGTGAGGTGGTTTGGTAGTCGACTGACCTTCTTCCAAGTTTGTCAGAGTAACCATTTAAGGATATACTCTCTAGGTGTTAACCTTATAGATAGTACTTGCTTTGATACTAATTGTTCGCTTGTAAAGATACACCAAGAGTTAAAAGACCAGGTACCTTGACAGATAATCACAGTAAATGGTAAAGTAAGAGAGTTGACATAGAAAAGTAAAAAACACACAATTTTTACGTGGAAACCTTATTACTTAAGAGAGGATAAACCATGACCTATCTTATAGGATTTACCAACTCTCCACTAACTCCAAGAAATAACGTGATTACAGACTCTAGTAATCACAAGGATTAAACTCTTAATCCTAAATCCTTGTAACAAATTTATTGCAAGACTAATCCTATAACCTTATTACACTAACATGTCAAATAACTCTAGTCGATAGCCCTAGGTAACTCTACCCAAGGTAAATATCAAACCAGTGATGAAAGAAAATATGACTAAAGACTCGGTGAGTCGGTCAACTAAATCCAATCGATACAACTCAACTAAGAACTTATACAAGTAAATGATCTACTAACCTTTATAACTCAGGTGTATAATTTACATAATAAGAACAAAAGACATAAAAGACTCAATTACATGACTCATTGGTCAAGTCCCTTGTTGAGAAGAAGCAATGTTCTTTTGACAAAAATGGCTTTTTGCCTTTTAAGAGTAATCTTGATGTGAACAGCTAGGTTTTGCTCTTGAAAGATGTTCCTTTTATAAGAAAGAGAAAACCTTAGGATACATTCCATATTAGTTGAGGTTGGCCTATCCTACAGTGCCACCAACCTTCTGGAATTGTATGATTTTCAGCTGTACCCAGTTGACTTCTCTTGAAGTCGATATCAGCATAGATCAGGTCTCGTATTCTCTAGTTTTTCATCAGACTAGGTCCATAGCACCTTAGTTTATAAATCATCAAAACATTAGGAATATAACAATTTCTTTCAATTGAGAACAACTTATAAGTTTGAGGCGCTAAAGGGTAGGAAAATTTTCATTTATGGCTTTCCAATGCTTGAGAATACCACTTTCATTTAACAAAAGACTCAATTTATTAAATCTCATAACATTTGGATACCATTCTTTACCGCAATAAGCATAAAACACCAGCTCCAATAGCTCAAGCTTAGAAAACTCAAGTATGACCATCTTAGATAAGTTCCTTCCAACTTTAACTTCTTAAGCGTTGTTGGAAAAGCTTTGCACTGGGAATCACTGGCAAAAGGCTATAAGAATAACATATAAAATACAATATTTCAAGTTGCTACAGATGGATAGGGTTGTTGAGAAGCCTAGAGTCCCAAAAACTTCTAAAGGTATCCACATCTTCACTGATTTCTAATTTTCTAATATTCTGAAACCCCAAAATAACCTCTTTCGTACAACAATGTGGAGACAAGTAAGAAATAGTTTGTATATTTGAAAAATTCAAGTGCCTTCCTTTGTCAACAAATATGATTAGGGGATTTTGTAGATATCATATGCTCACTTTGAGATGCCTTAAATGCATTATTCTCCAAATTTCCTCAGGAAAAGTTAACATTAATCGATGAGACCCTTCAACAGTGAATGTTTTTAGATTCCATAACGTTCAAATTTCAAGAGGTGTGTTTAAATTCTCATCATGGAGAAATGCTAGGTACCGTAAGGCTTAGTATATGTAGAGGGAAACTATCAATCCTTGTGTAATTCAAATCCAAGGTTTCGAGTAAGTTAAAATGAATAAGCTTTGATTTGAGAATAAAAGTTGAAAAATAACTACCAAAAAAGAAAATAGAACAGCTCCATTTCAATGATTGTTTTTGTCATGATCTCTTAACTGACGATGTATAGGGGTAAGAAGAGTCCAAATCAAGAATTGGCTCACTATCAAATACACCATCTCATTTACCAAAACAATGTCATTCATGATAAAAATGTTTCCTCTTTTAACTTCTCTCAAGCATAGGTCATATATTAGATCATGAACCTTACATGAACGAACTTTTGTTTCACCTCGACTTTTCTTACTGATGAAAACTAGACATCGATTGATATGATATTTTAAACACTTCTCAACCTCTACTTCTAAGTCTTTTTAAAAATTCAGGAACCCCTCAGCCATCCATAATCTCATCAATTTCTTCATTGGAATCTCAATATCTTTCAAAAAAAATTCTGAAATATAAAGGTTATATTTTTAGATCATTTTTCAAGTGATTGTAACTCTACTCAAACACATCTGAACATTGTTTAGCAGGATTATTTGTGACAAATTATTTTACATCTTTTGCAAAACTTTCCCTATCTTCTATTGCTCTTTTAGATTTAAAGAGCCCAGCAACCACAACAATAGTTAGTGGTAACTCCTGACATTTCTCTATGATTTGCTTCCCAATAGTCTCAAACTAAGATGTTAATGCTCATTGGTAGACGCAACACTTTCTAAAAGATTCCAACTCTCATTTTGATCCATGAATTTCAACTACAAATAAATATTCTCTATGCCAGCATAACAAGATAATTTGGTGTTACGAGTAGTCAACAGTAGTTGACTTATTGCATTGTTTTCACTTAGAAATCATAGTCCAACATCATCCCACACTTCACTAATCCACATGTCATATAATATAATTAATTAAACTCTTTTGTAACATGTCTACCAGCTCTGCCTCATTGCCCATGCAAAATTTGTAACCCTTTGTCGAATGCAAAAGACTCAGCAAAATTTCCTTTACTTTTTGTCGTTGAGATACGATAGCCCATGTACGAACATAAAAATAATGTAGAATTGATATATCATTGTAAACATCTTTTGCTAAGGTTGATTTACCTATGCCTCCCATCCCGACAATCGGGATGACTTTGGGTTCACCAAAGTAGCTCCTGCTCAGATCTAACAACCATTTTCTTTAATCATCACGTCCAACCATATCGTTCTCAACATTAAGAATATCATTTATGGAACTTCAAAAATCTTGAACCAATGATTCTTTTGATACATGTTTGCCTTTGTTTACACATACGATCAATGTCCTCTGCTATTTGTTGTAGGCTATCAGAAAGCCTCTCGTGTGCCTTTTCTCTCAACTTTTCTTTATTTACCAACACAAATTCGGTTACTATTAGTTGAATTGTGTTTTCAACAATATTTGCAACTTCTTTTATCTGTACTTCCAAATTTGTCATTTCCCTCAAAAGAATATTTTTCTCAAAGTCTTTGAAAAATACTTCGAGGGATCGAACTTTTTCATGAAGCATGAGGATTCCTTCTTCGTGGTCACAAATTAGAGATTGCACTGGCGAATTAGGTATTAGGAACGATTGTATTGTTCTCATAAGAGAAGCGACACTAGCATAAGCCATATCTATTGTGTTTCAATTATGACGTGAAAGCTGCAAGTTACAAGAGATGATAAATGGTGTTATGAGTAACATGATCAACAAAGTTGCAATTGATGCTAAAATCGAGAGAACAGACCATTGATCTAGACTAGTAAATTTGAATTTTTTTTGTTTTGAGTTACCTTTTATAGAAATTACATAAACTTCCTGTATGGATCGTCAATTTTACCACACATGATTATTCATATAATTGTTTTTCTTTAATCCTTATTTTTTGGAAAAATATTTTTTAGCAACACCATAGTACCATAATTCAAAGGTTATCAATAGACAAAATGAAATTTTGTTCATGATTATCTATTAGAAACCATCTATCCTCAACAAGAACAACAACACACGCAAAAAGCTATAGTGCTCCATATACAGTTTCAGCATTTTGGTTGAATTCATCTAGTATTCCCCTAAAATAGTATCAATTCCAAATACCATGGACCACGAGACCTCATCCTGTATACTACTGGTTGACTCATTCATTTTTTTCTGACTTGGTTAACTAATTCATATCTCATAGTTAAGTTAAATAAGCACATGTTTAGGGTAGATCCTGGTGTAAGCACTCACTTTATTATACATATCTTTTATTGGAATTTGTATTTGTTTTAGTATTAAATTTCTTTCATCTCAAACATCCAGATTAAGAAATTTTATGTCACTCTGTGATATATTTTATCTATATCAAATATTTTTTTCTTTTAATACAATTTTGAACCGATTTTGCTTAATAAAGATATAGCCTTAGTTGTAGATCTTTCAGATGAAACTGCAAACTAATTTAGTAGTCTGTGCTCGATTATCGTTTCCAACTTTTCGCCAAAACATGTTTAGAGTTTTTACTCTCTTACTGTGCACCTTAGTGTTATCATCAAGGCTCTAAAACATAATTTTCCTTCCAAATGAGTGTTATGATGAGCTTTACCTGCAAAGAAATTCTTATATTAAAATATACATACACATATATATATATATATATATATTTTTGATAAGATATTCACATATAAATACCAGGGAAAAGGCTCTAATGTGTAATCCAATTATTAGAAATGACTATATTCTATGTCATGCATTAAATGCTTTGCTTATTTATGTCATTATTATTTTAAAAGTTTGACTCATCTATGTTATTGTCGTTACATAAATAGTTCATTTGTGTTATTATTTTTAATGTTGGTTTTGTAAAATCAGTTTTACCACGTTTCCTCTTAAATACGACTTTGATTAACGTACACAAGCCACAATTCATACTTAAATATGACTATAGACCTTTTCTACTTTCCTATTATATGTTTAAGAGAGAAAAAAACTTGTTTGGTAATCCACAATAAATTGTATACTGTAGAAAATTTCAAGAAATCATTTATTGTTGGATGAATAGCTAAAGTATTGGTCATTGCTCTATTTCCCTCTTGATTCAATCAAGTAGTCATGTTGATGACATAAAGGATACATGACGGATTAAACTTATGAAATTCTCTTTTTTGGGGATCGGATCAATAATAATAGTGTAGTTTATAAATGAAAGATTTAATTAGAATTGTAAAGCTAAAGCAAGATAATGATCAAAGTTCAAAAATCTTATGCATACGATGAAGGTGTTGGTGACTTTAGGTAGTGGTATAAGAAGAAAACTCTAATATAATGGGGTACCAAGAAACAAAATTAAGTGGCTCTTTCCACACCTGAAGCAGAATATGTATCAGTTGCATCCTGCTGTACTCAACTATTGTGGATCAAGTAGCAATTTTGGAGGATTTGGAGTTTTAATTGATTATATACCCCTCATGTGTGATAACACCAGTGTTGTCAACATGGTAAAAATCTAGTACAACATGGTAAAAATCTAGTACAACACAAGAGGACCAAGCACATTGATGTTTGACATCACTTTCCAGAGATAATGTGGAGAAGGGAAAAATATGTATGAAGTTCTACAGTACATAGGATCAAATAGTTGATATCTTCATCAAGCCACTAAGTAGGGACCAGTTCCAAAATATCCATTTAATGCTTGGGTTGACGAAACCTAATTGATCTCCTCTATCATTCTGAACTTCTCTTTGGCTAGAAAATTGATTGCAAGTATCCAAGTATGAGTTTTATCAGGTCTAACTCAGCCTCATACATTTATAGGTGTAAACATATGGTAGATAAGGATTAGCATGCAGATGACAAGAGAATAGGAGGAATACTAAGCACAAATAGATATATCATAGAAGGACTGGGTTCCTCGAAAAAAGTTAAGTCTTACTTTTATCACATTAGAAATTTTGAAAAATTGAAGTCAGCACTACCACATTAGCCTACTCTATTCCTGCCTATTAGTAACATTGGAATACCAAGTGTGATACCCTTCTCTATAAAACAAGTCACTTCGTTTTGTCTCTCTCTCCAAAAATCACCGCCCTTTACTTCTTTAAGACCCTTGCCTCTCTCTAAAACATTTATTCAACTTTCTCACTCCATTTTATATCCCTCTCCAAAAAAACTATCTCTGAATCCTTAAGGCAGTTACCTCCAGTTTCAAAAATGTCTCAGATTAATTTTCCTTCAAGCTTTTCACTATTTTCTCTAGATATTCTCACCCCAACCTCCACCATTCAAATTAAAACCACTCCTCCCATTGAAGATTTATGAAATCCTCTTATAATCACCCCAATGTCAGTTTCCTTATTCGACTCACAAAATCCTCTTAACCTAGAGATCCCTCAGAGTGATTCCCCAAATATCTCTGATAAAAATATTGAGGTGGCAGATCTAGAAATTGCTGAGGAAATTGATAGCAAACCTCCATTCAAGAAAATCACTACAGATGAGCAAGGAAATATGAATTTGACTAGTGAGAAGGTCACCCCTACTGTGATAGGGGACAAGGTACAGGGACCTAATATGGTGGTTTGTCAAAATGCGAGTACGGATAAAAGTATTTGTTTGGAGTATGCTCTTATCTTAGAAGAAACCATGGAAACCTTATGTGTAGGGGGATTGCCCAGGGAAAAAGGAACCTCAAACATTCTTGATGTGAGTGCTCAATTAGTTGTTATGATGGAGGGAGATGATGTAGTGAGGGATGGTTTGAATTTATTGAAGACTTTTATAGTGGCTCTAAATTATTAGAAGCTTTCATCAACCCTCCTAAATTTGATAAGACCCATTTGTCTTATATTTCTCAAACCCTCAAAGATGACTTAGTGATAGAAAGCGATGAATGGACTCTGAGTGTCAGGATGAGGGAGTTTCAAATGTCCACGGCTCCAGTTCCTGGTAATGGTTACAATAAAGGATCAAGTTAAAAGACATTCATGGACAGTGTAATAAGGACCAATAAAGCCCAAACTATTAGAATAGAAGACATGGAAAAAGAACAGTTATGGTTTATGATGTTGTACCACTACCAACGGTAAATGTTGATGAAGAATGTGTAAGTGAAGTAGATACAAATGTGATTTCTTGTGTGGCCAGAGTCAAAAGCTCAGTTTTAGCCAAACCCACTGAGAAGAAGAAGAAGAAGAGGGCATAAACTAAGCATGGAAGAGGTGGTAATGTACCAAGTCCATCCAAAGAAGCACCCAGTAAAAGAGATAAAAGAAAGATGCAAAATTCAGAGTTTTGGGACCTGATCCCGAAGGAAAAGGTCAACTATCAATAGAACAAATCAAAGATCCCAATTGTGAGAAAGTTTAAGAAGCTATCAGGAATCAAACAGTACTTCATGGAGTAATGTTTGATCTAGAAATCTTTGAGATGCTAGAAATGAGGGATTTGGTTCAATGGTAAAGTTTCAAAATTAGTTGCATGTATTCAACTAACTGATGGTAAATCTCCATGTTAGTGAGGTGGCTGAGTTTATACTGAGATGGAATATTATGCTAAGAACAACATTGTGGTCTCTTGTAGAGTTAAAATTTATTTAGCTAAGAAACTTCTTAGGGAAATACTGAAGGTACCTACTGAGGGGATCAGTTTCCTTGAGAAAAAGATTTGTTCAAAGAAGTCTTGGTAATTCCAAGTAAGTTAGGAGAAGACAAATCATCGCATCTTCTTAAAAAACATGTGAACTGTGATTATTAGTTGGTGTTTGAGTTTTTCAATAAGGTGTTACTTCAAGGTCCGAAAAAAGAAACGGGGCATAAAAAATGGATATGTTTGTCATTGAAGTGGTGTCCTCATTTTAGGGAGTTAATCTCCCTGCTATTATTTTGAAACATATGGACAAGGTTATGAATAAAAAGCATGAAAAACGTGGGTTGCCTTATGGGTTCTTACTGACCAAGGTATTTGAGATCTTCAAAGTTACACTTGGT
Source organism: Capsicum annuum (assembly GCF_002878395.1). Taxonomy (NCBI): domain Eukaryota; kingdom Viridiplantae; phylum Streptophyta; class Magnoliopsida; order Solanales; family Solanaceae; genus Capsicum; species Capsicum annuum. Next base: position 200,790,028 of record NC_061121.1, read on the forward strand.
CGAGGGACCACTGATGTTCCATGGTTTCTAGGCACTTTTGGTGCTTAAAATACGAAAATTATGTAGGGACTTAGGTAATCTTGTGAGATATAATGTGTGTTTGTGTTAATTTTGTAGGAAAATAGGTTTTGGAGAAATAGTTGAGAAAATATGAGGAAGAATTGTTGAACTGGTGACTCACGAGACAACCCACGACTCCTAGGTATGACCTACGCCCTATGGAAAGAGGGCGTGACTTAAGCTCTAATGCTGCTTCACCAAATTCGAGTTCCGCAAGACCAACTTATGGACCATGACTTCAACCCACTTTAAGTGAGTTAGAGTCATGAATTGAAGTCTGAAGAGCATGGGAATGCCTTAGTTCCATGACAGCAACCTACGACTCATGACTCCAACCCACGCTACATGAGTTGGAGTCGGTAAGTGAAGTTTTAAAAGTTGATTACAACTCTAATTCACACAACTCTTGGGTCTGATCCATGACCCAACCCATGAGTCATGAGTTGTTGTCGACCCATATTATCTACACTATTTAGGATAGGTTTATTTTATAACTATAAATACACCTTGGATGTTTTATTATTCAATTATTGTAATACCCCACAAAATCCTAGTCAAATTCCAGCTATTTGTCACATGTTTAAAGGTTCCGAAAGCTATTATTTCACACTAAGTACAAGTGACATGGCCACTTTAACACCCCAAAATTTTAAACATTTTATTTTTGGCCTTCCCGATTCTGAAACGTTGATTTATGGGTTGAAATATGTTAAGAAATATTAAAAGGGTCATCTGAGAGAGTTTTTGAATTTTCAAAAGAGGTTCTAAGAGATTTTTGACCACAGAGACAGTAAGCCTCCATGAACTTAACATGTCATAGAGGTTATTCTCTGGGATATGAAGCATTTTACGAAGGTTAGTCTCTATGATACATAGCGTGTCATGGTGCTTAGCCTCCGTAATGGGCAGCGTGTCATGGAGGCTATGTAAATTTGGGTATTTTCCTTAAAGTTAAAGCGGGTATGTTTGTACTTTTACTCTCCCATACACTCAAATTCATGACTGAAAACCCAAGAGAGGTATTATTTACCCTATTTATCATAACTTAACGACGTTTATTATCCTCCTATTCTCAAGAACACAAAGATTCAAAAACTTCTTCCAAGAACTTACCATCCAAGGTCCCAATTCCAACTTTTCTTCAAGAATTCAAGCAAACTCAGGTATATGGGGTATTCATTAATGGGTTCTTTCAACCCATTGAGTCCCAAAAGTCCCTTACTTTCAAGTATATGCCCCTTTTCCTCTTTTGATGAAATTCTATGTTAAGTATGAATTTATTCACTTTTTCTCTTATTAGTTTTGAATACAAATCACGACAATGTTGTTTCCTATGTGAATTAGGTCCTTACATGCTTTATAAAATTAGTCACCCGAATCATGTTCAGTTGACACTATGTTGATTATCAATTTATGAATTAAACCATGTGTGTATGTTGTCCTCATAAGTTTAACATCTTCCCATAGTCATAATCATACATTTCATTAGTTTAGTGACGTATACTATGTTTTGAGTCTATAAATCATGAATTTTTGTATAGTATATGATGATGTTATTGTACTTGATATGTTATTCAATGTTGGTGGGTTATGAAAACCCGATACTTATATGTTAATGGATGTTTCTAATTTCAAGCAACAAGTCAGTCAGATCATGCTTTTATCATCATGTTTAGATTATCTTATTCATGTTGAGAAATTATCAATTGTGAGTCTTGTCAACTTTAATCAGTACCAGTATCAGTTTAGTTGGAAGTAAGATTTATCAATGAGCGAACCTAGGGATGAAGGCTCACCTACCAGTAGAGGATTGAGACCTTTAGTAGCAGTCCCTAAGTTACAAAACTACATGGACAATGTAGATTATGAGATGTCACCCGCTAATAGAGGACTGACACTATCTTAGGGGTTACCTGCCAGTAGAGTACAAACACCCTAGTCCTTTGACACTAGTTTAGTGGATCCACACAACCAATATTAGTACTCATGGCAAGGTGCTGACAACTAGGTTACAGGTTGGAACTGGATTAGCTAAGATTGGGGAATATTGGTTACATTATATCTCCCACAGTTTCAATTCAGTACTCAAATTATATTGTTTTAGGTTATTATGACCAAGTGTTTAGTTTACCAGCTACTCAGTCAATCAGTTTAACAAATTATTTCAGTATATGTTTTACTTGGTCTTGCATTCATTTTACATATTTATGCATTCATGTTCAGTATATTTATGTACTTCAATTAGTCCTTTTCTCACATACCAGTATATTCAAAGTACCAATGGCATACCCCCTTTTGTGCTATATTGTCTTACAACATAAGTTCAGATGCTCAATTCCCCAATCGATCTTAGTCAGTTTAATGCTACTCAATAGCAGTTATGATGAGTCCTCATCCATCGAGGAAAAGTTATTTGTGGTTACTTTCAGTATTTTCTTTATTTCAGTCAGCCGAAGTTAGTTTAGGGTTTTGTCCCATAAACTCCTCATATTTTAGAGGCTTTTTGACTTATTTCCAGATTCTATCAAAAATTCAGACACGTAGGGTGTTATTTCAATATTTACATAATAGAATTTCTCATCATTTAAGCTTCCACATATCATGTTTTATTATTACTTTATTTAGTGCTCATAGTAGGTACTAGGTTTATGGGTTGGTTTAGGGTCACTTGTGGCCTCAAGCGCCATGTTACGACTAGGTGGTAGTCTCGGGTCATAACAAACTTAGTATTAGAGCTTAAGGTTTTAAAGTGTCCTACAGTGTTTGAAAGATACATTGAGTAGAGTCTTGTGCATAGGTGTAACACCCCGAGAATACACCCTGGGCGTCACACAGTGCTTACAGTCTCGAGGGACCACAAGCTAACCCATGAGCTGGTATCTCTTGTGAGCACTGAGTAAAATTGATAACAAAAGATCATATGAGGAATTTAATTGAGGAATCCCATAAGGTTTTAAATCATATTTCTTACAATATCTATAAGCAATGATGATAATACTGAATAAAACATCTAACAATGATAACTAAAAAACTGATGAATGACTAACTGTTTGTACTAGTCTGAAAAGCCTCTGCTGACAGATTGTGGAGCTGATGGGACAAACCCCCAACTAACTCCAACTAACAACTGAACTGAAAGCATGAAATAAATATAGTCTATCCTCGAAATATGAGAAATCACCACAGCTACGTCTAATAATCTGGAAGGTCTATGCGCGATCCGAGAGCTGAGCGTCCAAACCTATGATATTATACATCATAGAGTAAGAAATGAGTATGTGATCAGTACTTTGAATGTACTGGCATGATAAATAAGGTAGGCTAATATGCATGGTTTCATGTACAAGAGTAATAAATGACTGAATGAATAGCATGAAGTACGGAATAGAATGTATGAAATCTGTAAGTACTAGGAATGCATGACCAAGCATAAAACATGTTCTGAATATAATCTAAATCTAAAATACTGAATACTGATAAATGAATAACTGATAGACTGTATGCTATGGTCAAGCAAGACTAAACTGAATTCTGAACTGAGTACTGAAACTGAAACTGTGGGAGGTATCATCTAACCGACATGCCCCGTTCTGAGCTGATTAGAGTCAAACCTGTGACCCCAGTTGGAAAGGTGCTAGTATCATGCCATGGATACTGACAATAACTGTGTCAACCCTAAACTAGCAGGAAGACATCTTGTCAACCCTAAACTAATAGGAAGACTCATGAGATATGTGTCAACCCTAAACTAGCAGGAAGACATCTTGTCAATCCTAAACTAATAGGAAGACTCATGAGATATGTGTCAACCCTAAAATAACAGGAAGACATCTTGTCAAACCTAAACTAATAGTAAGACTCATGAGATATGTGTCAACCCTAAACTAGCAGGAAGACATCTCAAACCTATGTTGGCTACGTAGTTCTATAACTCAGGAATTGCTACTAAGGGTCAAAATCTATACTAACATGAATGAACCCATCGCTGGATTTGTTCGATGCTAAATCCTACTACCAACTGAACTGACACTTATTATGGGACTGGACTAGGCTTAACTGGACAAGTAACTGATCATCATGGCTAACTGAGTGCTAATGCTCATGAATTATCTAAACTATTCTGAAGATACTGAGACTAAGTAAACAACTAAGTTTTCGGGTATTCATAACCCAATACTCAATAGCAATAATAGTAAAATAGTACTTAAGATTGGAGGACATAACATAAAGCTTTTATTGAATCTTCATTCTTGTAGGCATTTTATCAAACAATTGATATTCAAAGTTTAAGCTAATCATGGGAATAGTATGTAACTTGGAGTAATAGCATGATTTTGACATCAATAACACTTAATCATGATTTATATCAGTGAATAACAACATTAGAACATGTGGGGTCTAATAAATAACAACAATTTCATGTAAATATAGTATAGAATTGCAATTCATGGAAGTTCATGGTTAAAATCATAATTTAAAATCATAAAAACTTGTAAAGATCACAACTTTAAATTTTAAAGAGGATACTTGGACTTCGTAGTTGAAAGGAACCCATGGATGAACACTTGACATACTTGAATAGTTGAACTTTTGAAGTTTCTTGGTAATTTCTTGAGAATTGAACTTGAATCTTGAAGGCTAGGTTATTTTATTTGAGAGAGAATGCTCTTTAATTGAGAGAAATTGAATTAAGTAATGACCAATTTAAGGTATTAGGGCTTTAATCTCGTGTTTGGATTGATTGGGGTCATGGAAAAACACTAAACTACCCCTAGAATAAATAAAATTTTCATCACTGAAAAATCTTGGCCATCACCACAATGTGGTGCCATCGCGGTGAGCCACTAGAATTTCACTGTACGTGTAGTCTAAGGACGAGTACAAAATTGCACTTTAGCGCGACGCGGTGCTATCGCATTGTGTCATTGGAAAAAGACGAGTGCAAATTAGAAATTTACCGTGATTCTTATTGAGGTGCTTCACTGAAAACTGATGAGTGTCATTTTGCCTGCCACTGTGATGCGGTATCATCACGGTGGCCCACTCTCTGGAACAAAAATTGCCATAACTTCTTACCCGGTTATTGGGTTAAGGAGAAATTGGTATCATTGGAAAGAAGATTCAATTTCCTATAGTTTGGTGGGTCTTGAGCTGGAAAATTCTATGCAGAGCAAAATATATGATCGTTTGAAGTTGACTAAGGCAATATTCTTATCAAAAACTCAATTGGTAAGGATTGTTTTGATTCGTCTAATATTTGGGAATTATTTGAGGCCTTAATATATGACAAACTCACTCATAAAACTGGAAAAGCACTATAATTTGTTTCTTATGATCTTGAATCCTGGTTCTATTATTGGTATCTATTTTTGGGGTATTATAATATCTCCCTCTTGGGAACATTCATCCTTGAATGAGACTGGTTGAACTAAGATTACTATACTGAGGTAACTGAGATCATATACTGAACATGCATGACTTGGAACATGATGGCATAGCTGATTCTAAACATGACACATAAACTGAATATCATGAACTGGATTGATTTCTTGAATACAGGCAATGACATGAGAATTATTATAAGGCTGAGATATATCCGAGAGAGTCAACTTATGAGTACCTTGTTTCTTAAAGCTAGATATTACTATGTGAAGAGAAAATGGAAGGTTTAGGACTTGAACGATTGGGGGATCATAGTATATCTCCTCCTTGGGATATTATATCCCACACAAGATACTGACTTTGTTGAAATACTGAGGGAAAATAGAGATGATGCACGAGATACATATGAACTGAATAGCAACTGATTATCTAGAATCTAAAACATGATGCATGAACTAAAATATATTCATCAAAGAGGACTAATTCGGGGATATGCAGACATAAATCTGAATTTTGCTGATTATTATGTGTGTAGAATGAGTACTAGAACTGAATATACTTTAAAGCATGAATAAATGAGTCATGACCTACATCACCTGAGTTGGATTCATAAGTTTCATGGCATATGATTTGTACAGCTGAGCAAACTGGGACTCATTATACTAAGAACTAGAAGTACACATGATTCTTTATGATGTAAAAGAATGTAAACTATGATTATGTAGATGACATATAAAGCATGAGTAGATATCATGATGATGGAAGTACAAACTCTGCACTGAGATAAGAATGGGTCGGGCATCATCCTCCCCTACTAATGTTCTACAATACACTAGAACCACTACTATAATCTAAAGGCCTGACTTGGTTACTTGTTATATCATTTCCCCCTTAGCTTAAAGCCATCATTCTTAGTCTTGGAACCACTTAATCAACATTTCTAAATTGGATTACCACCACTTCACTCCAGAATTTGGGGTACAAAAATACACATAATTAGTAAACTCACCCTGAATGACTATGCCCGATAATGTAAAACTTGTTGCTAGTACTTTCTACTAAGATACAAATACTAGCTTTCTATATCCCCAACAATCATCATGTAACAACTTAAAATTAACAAACTTAGAATTTTCAACTCTTCTTTCGGTTAGCTCAACCTTCAAAGATTCAAACTTAGATTCTAACACACATCCTGGATATCCCCAAATTTGTAATAAATTGACTACTTTCATCATAGCCTACAAATATCACATCCCTAAATAACCCCCACATCATCATGCTTAATTTCGAGTCAGTATTATAAATTCTTACATAGGCTATTCTAAGACTTCTGGTTCACCTCTCATGCAACTAACCCCACGTCACTGTTGTTAAACTCCTAGGATCATGCTGCTAACTCTAGATCAGATACAATCATAGGATTTTGAGAGGGGACTAATAACACACCTGACCCCTCAGCACTGAGGTACTACTCTTTCATTCCCTGGCTAGTTCATCGAGAAGCTAAAACTGAACTACTCTATTTCTGAAATCAACTAAAGGGATTTACTAGGATACTGTGACCGGGAAATTTTTGTATACTGTCTATCTAGGATAGATTTACCCACTAAGAAAGGCTCTACTAAAATTTTGAGTCTAACTCCAAAGTTGATGGCTATATAAGGGGTTATAAAAGAAAGAGAAATTGTAGGGTCTAGTAAAGCACAAACATGTAAAAGAAAATACTTGAAATGTACCAATAACTACATCAGGAGAAATTTCCTGATCTTGTTTGGAATGAAGTGCATAAAGTCTATTCTAACGCTGACTCTGGGTTGCACTAGAAGTGGTGCCCTGCTGAGTTGAGCAATCAGATGGAATTGGAGGATGATTGTGCTGACTTCATGGACCAGCCTTAGGACATCATCGGACTCTGTGACCTGACTCGCCACATCTAAAATATACATCACTGCCATCTCTACTCACACCTAGGTGTTTTCTACCACATTCTTTACAAAGTGGATGGGTACGATCACTGCTCACACTATCCTAGGTTTTAGAGCCTAGCGCCCTATCTCGATGGTCATTCCTAAACTTTGGTACTGGTGAACTAGCTAAAGATAGAGATGGGGCTGAAAACTTTTGACTAAAATTAGAATAGTTACCACTCTCTGACCTTGGCTGAGCAAAACTAAAGCTACCCATTCTGGCTCTCTTATTCTCTTTCTCCTTCTTCTTAAGCTTCTGCTCCTCTATCTGCTGATCATGGACCATAAACCTAGATATGTCTATCTCCTTAATTAACATTGTAGTCCTACACTCCTTGACCACACTATCAGATACCCCAGACACAAACTTACTCATTCTAGATCTATTATCAGCCACCACATGATGGGAATAGCTAGCTAATTGAGTAAACTTGAGATTATAATCTTTCACACTCATATTTCCCTACTTCAAATTAATGAGTTCTAACACCTTAGCTTCCGTCAACTCCAACAGGAAGAATCTCTCTAAGAAAGTTGTAGCAAGCTTTTCCTACTCTATAGGCCCTACATTTGTGCCTCTATCTATCTTTCACTTCTTAAACCATGTATGAGCTATATTTATAATTGGTAAGCAGCCAATTCATCACTCTCACTAGAAGTTACCCCCATAATATCTGTTACCTTCTAGACCATGTCTAAGAATTCCTGCAGATTCTCTTTAGGTTTGGATCCCAAAAATAGAGGAGGATTTATTCGTGTAAAGTCCCAAATCATAGCAGTGGTAGTATTAGCCACTGGATTGGCTAGAACAGTGGTCGGCTGAACACTCTGAGCCGTTATAGAGTGAGCTAGAGTAGTGAATGCCACTCTAAAATCTACATGAGAAACATGCTCATTCAGGGGATCTTTCTGAATGGGTGGAGGCGCTGACTGGTTTATATTTCTTCTTTTGTTAGTCTTTTTGGGAGGCATGATCTGTAAATGAAAGGAAAAACTAAATTTAACAGAGCGTATAACTTGATCGCATACTTTTTTGCATGAAATGAACACTGAAAGAAGGGAAATTTTTCTTAAAATGCCTCGTAGCCTCTTGTCCATAAGTATGGTGCGCTTCACATCTATGCACAAAACTTCACTTGACGTGGATTTTAGACTTTCTAGGACACCTTAAAACCTTAGGCTCTAAAACCAAGTTTGTAACACCTCGAGAGTCTACTTTGGGCATCACACGGTTCTTATAGTCCTGAGAGACCATAAACCAACCTATGAGTTGTTACCTACTGTGAGCACTGAGTAAAACTGATAACAAAAGATCGTATACAGAATTTAATGCCATAAGGTTTTAAATCATAGTTCTAACAATATTTGTAAAACAATACTGATAATACTGAATAAAATGTCTAACAATGACAACTGAAAAACTAATAACTGACTAACTGTCTGTACTAGTTTGAAAAGTCTCTGCTAATTGATTGTGGAGCTTATGGGATAACCTGCCAACTAACTCCAACTAAATACTAAACTAAAAGAAAGAAAATAAATATATCCTATCCTCAAAATATGAGGACTCACTACTACTACATCTGATAATCTGGAAGGTCTATATGCAATCTGAGAACTGAGCGTCCGAACCTATGATATGATACATCATAGCGCAAAAAAATAAGTATGCAATCAGTACTTTGAATGTTCTTGTATACTAAATGAGGTAGTCTACTATGTATGGTTTCATGTACAAGAGTAATAACTAACTGAATGAATAGCATAAAGTACTAAATAGAATGCATGAAATCTGTAAGTATTGAGAATGCATGATCAAGCATAAAATATGTGCTGACTATAATCTGAAATCTGAAATATTGAATACTGATAACTAAATAATTGATAGACTGTGTGCTATGGTCAATCAAGACTAAACTGAATTTTAAACTGAGTACTGAAACTAAAACTGTGGGAGGTATCATCTAATCGACATGCCCCGCTCTGAGTTAATTGGGGTCAAACCTATGACCCCAATTGGAAGGGAGCTAGTACTGTGCCATGGGTGCTAACAATGATTATGTCAACCCTAAACTAGTAGGAAGACATCTTGTCAACCCTAAACTAACAAGAAGACTTATGAGATATATGTCAACCCTAAACTAGTTTGGCTACATAGTTCTGTAACTTAGGGATTTCTATTAAGGGTTGAGCCCTATACTGGAATGCCCCCATCCCAGAGTTCGCTTAGTGCTAAATCCTACTCCCAACTGAACTGACACTAATTACGGGACTGAACTAGGATTAACTGGATAAGTAACTGATCATGAAGGCTAACTGAGTGGTAATACTCATGAATTATTTAAACTATTTGGAAAATACTGAGACTAAAGTAAACAACTAAGATTTTGAGTATTCATAATCTCCAGGACTCTATAGCAATAATTGTAAAATAGTACTTAAGCTTGGAGGACATGACATAAAACTTTTATCAAATATTCATTCTTGTAGGCATTTTATCAAACACTTGATATTCAAAGTTTAAGCTAATCATGGGAATAGTATGTAACTTGGAGTAATAGCATGATTTCGACACCAATAATACTTAATCATGATTTAAATTAATGAATAACAATAGTAGAACTTGTGGGGTCTAATAAACAATAATAATTTTATGTAAACATAGTATAGAACGACAATTCATGAAAGTTCATGGTTAAAATCATAATTTAAAATCATAATAACTTATAAAAATCACAACTTTAAGTTTTAAAGAGGATACTTGAACTCTATGGGTGGAAGGAACCCATGAATGAACATATAACATACCTAATTAGTTGAATTCTTGAAGTCTCTTGGTAATTTTTTTGAGAATTGAACTTGAATCTTGAAGGCTAGGGTTTTTTATTTGAGAGAAAATGCTCTTTAATTGAGAGAAATTGAATAAAGTAATGACCAATTAGGCTATTAGGTCTTTAATCACGCGTTTGGATTGATTGGAGTCAAGGAAAAGGACTAAACTGTCCCTAGAATAAATTAAATTTCTTCACTAAAAAATTCTAATTCTGGCTATCACCGCAATGTGGTGCCATCACGGTGAGCCACTGGGATTTCACTGTAGGTGTAGTCTAAGGACGAGTGCAAAATTATACTTTGACGCGACACGGTGCTATTGTGTTGCATCATTGGAAAAGGACGAGTGCAAACTGAAACTTTTTTATGATGCGATGCTTTATTAGAAACTGACGAGTGTTGTTTTGTCTGTGATCGTGACATGGTACTATCACAGTGGCCCACTATCTGGAACAAAAATTGCCATAACTTCTTACCTGATTATTGGATTTCGGTGAAATTGTTATCGTTGGAAATATAATTCAATTTCCTATAGTTTGGTGGGTCTTGAGATGGAAAATTCTGAGTATAGCAAAAGATATGATCCTTTGAAGTTGACTAAGACAAAATTCTTATAAAAAACTCAACTGGTATGGATTGTTTTGATTCATCTAATAGTTGGGAGTTATTTGAGGCCTTAATATACGAAACACTCACTTATAAAAATTGTAAAGAACTATATTTGTTTATCATGAGCTTGAAGCATGGTTATAATATTGGTATGGATTTTTGGAGTATTACAATGGGTGTGAAGTGCACCACACTTATGAGGAAGATGCTATGAGACATTTTAGAAAAGTTTCACTTCTTTCAGAATTCATGTCATGCAAAAAATCATGAGCTCCATTGAATTCCCTTTTCCAACTCGTTCTTCATCCATTTACAGAAAATTCCTTCGACAAAAAAATAACAGAAGAAGGAACAGGGATCAGCCTGCACCACCACCTGTTCAGGAAGACCCTCTAAACGAACATGTTTCCCATGATAAATTCAAGACTAATTTCACTATTTCTTCTCAGACTATGGCTACATAGAATAACAACCAAGGTGATTGCTCTAGCCAATCTAGTAGTGTGCACTGCAGCAACTAGAATCTAAGACTACACACAAATTAATCCTCTCTTATTTTCTAAATCCAAGTCTGAAGAGGAGCCATAAGAGTTTCTGGATGGTGTGCAGAAAGCTAAATTAGCTGCTTACCAATTGCAAGGAGTGATTCATACTTAGCTCAAGCAATAAAAATATGATAGAGGTATTGAGAAAGGACCTATAGAATGGGGTGAGTTTCTGATGACCTTTTTTGATAGATTTTCCCACTTGAGTTTAGGGAGGACAAGGTATAGGATTTTATAAATCTGAAGCAGGGAAACATGAGTGTGAAGGAGTACTCACTCAAGTTTACATAGTTGGTGAGGTATGCTCTAACTATGTTGATTGATTGTAGGGCCTGAATAAGTAAATTTGTGTCTGGTGTATTAGATGATATTGTCAATGACTGTAGAATAGCTATTTTGTTAAGGAGATAGACCTTTCTAAGTTGATAGTTCATAATCAGTGGATTAAGAAGGAGAAGCTCAAAGAGATGGAAATGTAGAATAAGAAGGCCAGAATTGGTAGCTTCAACTTCTCACAACAAAGGTCTGATGGTGGGAATCGTTCTTAGCCCCGCCAAAATTTTTTTGATTTAGCCCATCTTTAGCCGGTGCTCTAGTGCCTAAGTACAAATAAGATAATTGGGATAGAGCACCAGGCTCTAAGTCATAGGGTAGTATGAATAGTGATCGCACTAATCCGCTTTGTAGGAGATGTGGTAATAACAACCAGATGGATTATAGGGAAGGCAATGATATGTGTTTTAGATATGGCAAGCCAGGCTAAAAGATTAGGGATTGACCAGTGGTTGCCCAGAAGGGTAAAGACTTTCCATAACCAAGTCAGTCTAGTTTCTCAGCGGCTCTAGCAGGTTACCCAACTCAACAGGGCACCACTTCTAGTGCCACCAATGGACAATGTCAAAACCAACTTTATGCTCTCCATACTCAACATAATCAGGAGAGTTTTCCTGATGTGGTTACGGGTATATTAAAAGTCTTCCATCTTTATGTTTATAAATTGTTAGACCTCAGAGCTTCACTTTTATTATGACTTCTTATATGGCTGTAGACTTCGATGTCAATCTTAATATATTAGCAGAATCCTTCTTAGTGTCTACCCCTGTGGGTAGATCTATTATAGCCAGATGGGCATACAAAAATTGCTCGATCACAGGGTCTTAAAAAGTCACTTTAGTTGATCTTATGGAGTTATAGATGACTAATTTTGATGTCATTCTCGACATGGATTAGCTCCACTCATGCTATGCCTCAGTTGACTATAGAAATAAAATATTCCAATTCTAATTTCCTAATAAGCCTATTATTGAATGGAAGGGTAGTACTTCAATGCCTATAAGTCAGTTTGTCTTTATCTTAAGGAAAGAATAATGATATCCAAGGGATGTATTTACCATCTCGTCTGAGTCAAGTGATCAAATTCTAAAATATTGCGCATTGGGACAATTTTAGCAGTGAATAAGTTTCTAGAAGTATTCCCTAAAGATCATCCTAGAGTTCCTCTCGAGAGGGAAATTGACTTTAAAATAGATCTCCGTCCAGATACCCATCCTATTTTAACTCCACCTTATAGAATGGATCCAGCCGAGCTTAAGTAATTAAGATAATAGTTAAAAAACCTTTTATATAAGGGTTTCATTAGGCATAGAGTTTCCCTGTAGGATGCTCCAGTTCTCGTCGTGTGCAAAAAAGGCAATTCTCTCAGAATATGTATTGACTACCATCAGTTGAACAAAGTCACAATTAATAATAAGTATCCTTTCCACAGAATGAATGATTTGTTCGACCAACTTCAGGGTGCAAACTATTTCTTTAAGATAGACCTCAAATTCAGTTATCACTAGAGTAGATTTAGAGAATGTGACATTCTGAAGAAAGCCTTCAGAACTCAGTATGGTCACTTTAAATTTGTAGTTATGTCTTGAGGACTAATAAATGCTCTTGCAGTTTTTATGGACTTGATGAATAGGGTATTCAAACAGTACTTGGATATGTTTATCATAGTCTTCATAGATGATAGCCTTATCTATTCTCGTAGTAAAGGTGATCATTCAAACCATTTGAGGATTGTATTGCAGACCCTTAATAATCACCAAGTATTTACTAAGTTCAGCAAATGTGAATTATAGTTGAGATCAATAGATTTCCTTTATCACATTATATCTAGTGATGGCATTTGAGTTGATCCTAAAAAGACCAAAATGGTGAGAAAATTGCCTAGGCCATCTCTCAATCAGATATCAGGAGTTTCTTGGGTTTAGCTAGTTAGTATAGATAGTTTATTGAAGGATTTTCTTCTATTGGGTCCCTCATGTCTTGACTAACTCAAAAGAAAGTTAAATTTTAGTGGTCAGATTCTTGCGAGAAGTGTTTTTAGGAGTTGAAGATGCGACTCACTTCTGCTCTAGTATTGACTCTACCAAAGGGTTCAGATATATTTATAGTTTATTGTGATACTTCTAGAGTTGGTCTTGATTGTTTGTTGATGCAGTGAGGTAAGGTCATAGCCTATGTTTCTAGGCAGCTCAAACCCCATGAAAAAAATTACCCAACCCATGATCCTGAGTTGGAAGCAGTTGTTTTTGCCTTAAAGATTTGGAGGCATTATCTTTATGGGGTTTATGTTGATGTTTTTATGGATCATAAGATTTACAGTATGTATTCACTCAGAAGGATCTAAATCTTTGTCAAAGAAGGTGGCTCGAGTTATTGATACACTATGATATGAATCTGTTGTATCACCTGGGTAAGGCCAGTATAGTGACCGATGCCCTTAGTAGATTGTCTATGCAAAGTGTTGTGCATGTCGAGGAGGATAATAAGAAATTAGCCTGTGAGGTTCATCATCTTTCTAGATTAGTTGTTTGGTTGGTTGATTCGGTCGAAGGTAGTATATAGGTTTAGAATGGTTCAGAGTCTTCATTAGTGGCCGAAGTGAAAGAAAAGCAAGATAGGGATCCTACTTTGATAATGTTAAAAAGGCAATTTAAGATCAGAAGGTTGAGGTTTTCTCCCAAGGGAGAGATGGTGTGCTTTGCTATCATGATAGATTGTGTGTTCCAAGTATGGATGATTTGAGGCATAGAATATTACCAGAGGTACATGGTGCATAGTATTCTATTCACCCAGGAGCCACTTAGATGTAGCATTACTTGCGGGAAGTCTTTTGGTGGAATGGTATAAAGAAAGATATTGCAAAATTTGTGACTACGTGTTCAAATTGTCAGAAGATTAAAGTTAAGCACCAAAGGTCTAGTGGTATGCTTCAGCAGTTCACCATCCCCACTTGGATGTGAGAGGTGGTGAACATGTATTTTGTTATAGGGTTACCTCATACGCGTCATCAACATGATTTTATTTGGTTCATTATAGATAGAGTGAGTAGGTTATCCCATTTGTTGCTAGTTCATGCTTCTTTCAGCTGAGGATTATGCTAGAATCTGTCTCATGGATTGGTAAAGTTGCATGGGGTTCCACTGACCATAATTTTCAGATAGAGGTACCCAGATTACCTCCTACTTTTGGAAGGATTTTAGAAGGGTCTTGGTACCCAAGTCTATCTTAATATAAATTTTCATCCTCAAATAGATGGTCATGTTAAGTGGACTATTCAGATGTTAGAGAACATATTGAGGGCTTGTTATTGACTTCAAGGGTTGTTAGGATGACCACTTACCTTTAATTGAGTTTGCCTCTGAGAACAACTGTCACAATAGTATTCAAATGACTCCATTTGAGGCTCTCTATGGAAAGAGGTTTCGATCTCCTATTGGTTGGCTTGAAGTAGGTGAGGATATTTCAATATGGCCAAATCAGTGTATGGGTTGATGGAGCAAGTTTAGTTGATTTGAGAAAGGCTGAAGAAAGCCTATAGCCGACAGAAGTCCTATGCTGATGTGAGGAGAAGATATCTTGAGTTTGATGTTGGTGACTTAGTTTACCTGAAAATTTCACCCATAAAAGGGGAGAAGAGGTTTGGTAAGAAAGGGAAGCTCAGTCACCGCTATGTTGTCCCATATAGGATTTTAATCTATTTTGGGAAAGTAGCTTATGAGTTAGAGTTGCTTGCAGAATTGACATTAGTGCATCCAGTGTTTTATGTCTCCTTGCTAAAGAAATGCATTGGTGACCCAACTCTTTTTTTCCCTTTAGAGATTGTGGGTGTGAAAGATAGCCTTTCCTATAAAAATGTCCCAGTTGAAATCCTTGACCATCAGATTTGTAGGTTGAGAAATAAAGAAGTTACCTTGGTAAAGGTTTTGTGGAAGAATCAATCTATTGAGGGAGCTACTTGGGAAGCAGAAGCCGATATGTAAACAAAGGGTCCCCATCTTTTCTCTACAAATTCAGATTCAGCTTGAGGTAATGGTTACCCTTAAACTAATTCTCTCATTTTCTATCTCAGTTATCCAACCATCCTCATGTCATAGCATCCATTCATAAATTCCTTTCAGTCCATGCGCCATGTTTCAGATTCAGCTATTAAATCGTGATCTGACTTATAAGTATTCAGTACATGATCTCAGTTTTCCTAATATCTCAGCTTAGATAATTTCATTCACGGATGAATGACCCCAAGAGGGATACATTATAATACCCCGAAAGATCTTAGTCAAATTTCCAGCTATTCGTCACATGTTTAAAGGTCCCCAAAGCTATTATTTCACACTAAGTATTAGTGATGCCCACTTTAACTCCCCAAGATTTTGAACATTTTATTTTTTTTCCTTACCGAGTTTGAAATATGGATTTATGAGTTGAAATATATTTAGGAATGTTAAAAGGGTCATCAAGGAGGTTTTGGAATTATTTAAAAAGGTTCAGAGTGATTTTGGAGCACGGAGGCAATATGCCTCGGTAATAAGGTACTAACACCCTTCCAATTAGGGTTACAGGTTGGACCCCGATTAGCTCAGATTGGGGTATGTTGATTACATGATACCTCCCACATTTTTAGTTTAGTACTTGATGTGCCATAGAAGTATAACATTTATGGTGCTTAAAACTTTGAGAATATGTATGTACTTAAGGCTGTTATGTTAGATTTGATGTGTTTTTAGAGTGTTCTACAGAAAATTAGGTTTCGGATGCTAAATTCAAGAAATAAATGAAAAGTTTTTTTTTGGGCTACTTATTTCATCTATTTTGGGTATTCATGACTCTTTTTGGATGTTCGTGGCCAAAGCATATGATTAAAGTTGAAGATTTCAAGCATGGTTGCAAGTATTGAGAGGCTCGACATGTACCTATGTCTACATGTGGACCACCTGTAGCACATGTGGTCTGTATAAGACTAAGGTAAGTACAAGAATTGAAGACCCCGTGAGTATATAAGCTTAAAAATAACTTTCAACACTTACCTATGTCAACATGTGGACCACATGTGGGTAAGGTAAGTGCCAGAAGTCTAAAATCTCGAGAGTAGAAACTACAGGAAATTTTTCCTACACATGTGGTGGCTACATGCGCCCAGCCTCAATCCTCGTGTGGCATATGCGCCCAAGGCCAGGCCGCCTGTGGACACCATATGTGGCCACTGACCTCAACTTTCTTGGATCATTCTAAAATTATTTCCTAGGGTTTCTGTGTATCCCAATTATAATCTTATAATGCTTTTAAGTCCTATTATGTATGGTTAATTAAGTTTTTCTATATTAATTAGGATTTCTTGTAATATATAAATGCCCGTTAGACTTTGTTTAGATTATTCATTGACTCATTCACATATTTAGGGATAGGCCCTTAGGGGCTATCGTAGACTCTCGTTGTTCTTGGTTTGTTATTCAATTTAAGACTTTGGGATTTCTTCTTTTATTATTGTGATATGGATTTTTTAATTTTGTCTGTGGATTCCATGATTGATCTCATAATTATGAGCGGTTAATTCCCTTATCTAGGATTGTGGGAACCCTTGCGGATTAATTAAGTAGAGGAAGTTCCAAGTCATTCTAGATAAAGATTTTTGCATGTATTGGGTTTTCTTCATTTCGATTGCTTTCTTAATGGCACATGTTAGGATCTTGCCTAGATTATTTCTACTTACTCTAAAAGAGGATTAATGACTAGGAAAAGAGAATCACAATTGTAATTTAAAGTTTAACTATCGATCCACGCTACTAGGTATTATCTAAGTAAGATAGTTATCATCTAATAACTAGAGACTAAAAAGGTAATAGTTAACTGGGATCAAGATAAGGGTTAGAAAGGCGACATCCTGAGACTCAAAAGTTAAAGGGTAAAATCTGTCAGCTCGTTCGAAAGACTGTTGATGGTACATAACTTATCAATTCTGCATGCAAAATATTAGAATAGTTCGACAATGTACGTTATGTATACTGAGTTGAGAAGCCAGGGGGAGCACAAGCCTAGTGTTCATCTTAGATTTTGTACAACCAAAAGCAACAACGCCTTGTTACTTTTAGCTAGTTATTACAAATCCCCGCTTTTTACTTTTTTGCACTACCTAGTTATTTCAACAAGTTCGAGATAGATTTATGGCCTATTCCTTGAGGGATCGACCCAACCTAGTTAGGTTAATATATTTTGACAGAAACCACTTTATCCTTCTATAAAGTCGTAGTTTGGGTATTATTAGATTATATTAGTTTAGGTTTGTATGACCAAGAGTTCAGTTTACCAGCTACTCAGGCAGTCAGTTTTACCAATTATTTCAGTACATGCTTTACTTGGTCTGGCATTCATTTTACATATTCATATAATCATGTTAAGTATATCTATGTACTTTAGTTAATCCTCATCTCACATACCAGTACATACAAAGTACCGATCCATACTTTCTTTTGTGCTATGTTGTCTTATAACATAGGTTCAGGTGCTCAGTTTACTGATCGTACTTAATTAGTTTAGCACTACTCAACATCAGTTATGGTGAGTCCTCATCTATTGAGGCTAAGTTATTTGCAGTCATTTTTAGTACTTTCTTTATTTTGATCAGCCGGAGTTAGCTGGGGGGTTTTGTCCCATCAACTCCTCATGTTCTAGAGGCTTTGAGATAGTCAGACTTGTTTCCCAATTTTATTAGAAGTTCAGACATGTAGGGTGTTGTTTCAATACTACATCTTTATAGAATTTCTCATCATTTTTGCTTTCACATATGATGTTTTATTAGTACTTTATTCAGTGCTCACAGCAGGTACCAGATTCATGGGTTATTTTAGGATCACTTGTGGCTTCAAGCATCATATTACGACTAGGGTGTAGTCTTGGGTCATGACAATTATGCACTCTATACACTTCTTACATTTTCTTGATTTCTGAGATGCATTCTTGATCTTGGGATTATTGTTATTGGTTCTTAGGGTTTACAATCAATTTAAGATTTTAAGTTATTGTCTTACTCTTGTAATTTTAACATTATGCTTTCATCTATGAGATCTTTTCTTATTCTTATGACCATGAGTAGCTAAACCTCATAACTAGGGTTGTAGGAACCATGATGAATTAATGAAGTAGGTTAAGTGCGAAGTCATTCTATATTGGTGTTCTAGAATATATTGGTTTCCTTTAATTTGATTGCTTTCATAATGGGTGCATATGTTAGGAACTCTCCTGTATTCTATACTTGTTTGAGAGAGCGGTAGAGATTAGGAAAATAAGATAACAACAGTAATTTCAAGCTACCAACCTTCATCTAATTAACTTGAGTTGTAACTTGATAGTTAATATAAGATCATAAAACAAGTGTTAGTAATGCGACGCTCTGAGACTGAGGGGAGATAAGTGACATTATCCCAAACCATGGTCGAGAGATAGTTAGGTGATACATAAATTTTTAGACTTACATGCAAGGCATCAAGACATTTTGACAAGAACAAATAGTCTATGGAGTTATGAGTCATGGGGAACACAATCCTAGTGTCCATCTCATATTGATCATGACCCTAATTACCAAGCAAACATTACTATTACTCTTATTGTTACAAAAACCCTCTTTTTATTTATGCAATTTCCAATTACATCATTAAGCTCTTGATAGATTTTTAGCCTATTCCTTATGGCTTCAACCCCAACCTAGTTGAGTTCTATATTTATTCAATGATAGCTTTATACTTTCTTAGAGGTGTAATTTAGGTAACATAAAATTTTGGCGCTGGTGCCGTGGACTACAATTAAAAATTGATTGATTGCATTTGGTAAAGTTGTTGGTTTCATTTGTTGATTTTTTGTTCTCTACTATTACTAGGAAAAATCGTAGTATATTCCCAGTACTCGAAGTCAAGACAATCCCCTAATTCTTTATGATCCTGATCTTAAATAAACTTTATGACAGAACTATAAAATAGAGAGAGAATAAGCTTATGATCAAGGAACCCTGATCGAAGGGGTTTATGATGACCTAGTAACACTAAATCGGCCACCTTAACATGATGTTCATAAAACTATAGAGCAAGTCACTTCTCGCTTAATGGCCAAAGAAAATGCTAGGCAAGCAGCTGCCTGACGAGTAACTATGGAGGAACGAGCTAGACAATAGGAGAAAGAATATTAAGCCACACTTGATAGAGATAGAATTAAAATGAGTAGAGGTCAATAAACCATCCAGCAATATCAACCAGTGTATGATGATCTAGATGGCAATTTGTGTAACGCCTCGAGACTACCCCCTGGACTTCACACAGTGCTTAGAACTACAAGTTATCCTAAGCTAACCCATGATACTAGAATAACTCATGAGCAACTAAATAAAATGTATTAATCTTAAAGAAATAAGCAGAAGAGATGTCTTTGCTGAATATGTTCAATACAAAACTATTAAAGACATTTATGCTTTGGTTGTACAAAAAAAAACTAAAAATAAATACATCAACTCTGAATGACCGTCTAGGAAGCCTTTGCTAATATTGACTATAGGTAGCTGGGACATGATCCCCAACGATCCCTAATCAAAACAACTGAATACAAAAAAATGCTACTAGAACTATAGTTAACTTGAGTAGTCGAATCAAAAGAACTCATCACCTACTAGTTAGAAGCTGCGAACTATCTGATTATGATGTGTGGACTACAACTTGTACCTACATTATGAGACAATGTATCACATAGACCTATATTTAGGTCAGTACTTCTGGAATATACTGAGTATGTAAAGGTGAATTCATAAGTAAAACAAGAACTGAATATATATGTAAACTTTCCAATAATGGATGCTAAGCGTAAATGACTCACCTTGGAGTTGAGTAAAACTAAAGACTTCAAGATCATAAAACATGGATAATGAAGCATATGAATAAACTTAGTGAGTCATAACACTTAGTTTCTAAAGTGTTTACTTTTGTACTTTCTTATAGGAGATTCTTCTAACTGACATAAACCATGTGAGCTACCATGGAGTCCAACATCTTACCCACGTTGGGGAGAGCTGTTTTATCCTTCCCATTGGAATAAAACCTTAAATTAAGTGATCATTAAACTTCATTCATAATGGAAAAAAGCTTAACCTACAGTGGCTCATAGTTTCCAGGAATTTAGGATACGCTCATCCGCATTCCTTTGTCGGTGCTAAATACTACTCCTAGAATACTTATATGCTCATACTTTAATAAATCCACCTTAAAATAGAATAAGGGTTCATAGACTAAAAACCATTTATGCCTCTTTTTTTTTAAATCATAATCAGGATGAACAATTGTGGATTTTATATTTTATCTTTAGATCAAAAGATGAAGCTTGTCTCTAAAATATGATATAAAACTTATCAATGAAGCTTAAGATCAGAATCTTTTTGTAAACTCACTACTTATACTTAGGATTTAGAATTCATGCTTTATTTTATAGAAATTCCTAACAAAACATCATACTAAATAATCATATTCAAATTTTTCAGCAATATCTCAGTCAAGATAATAAAATTCAAACCACAATATGAATCTCATAAGTCAAAACATGGATATATGTAAACCTTGATGCACTTAAAGCTTTCAAGCACATGTTGGTATCATACTTTACGAGTATAGTTATTTGGGTACGAACCCTAATTCAAAACAAGTAAATTCAATCTCAAAATGATGCACTTAGGGCACAAGGATGGAAGAGTAACCTTGTTCATAAACTCACATACCTGGACTTTTTGACTTCTTTTAAGGGAACATAGACTTGGGAACTTGAGAGATGATTTTGAAAAAAAAAACCTAGACTTGTTTTTCTTGAGAGAGGGAAAAAAATAACGTGTTAAGTGATTGAGTATGGAGGGAAAATAATTCCTTCTTATGTTTTTAAGTCATGGGTTGGGAGTTTAAAGAGGATAAAAGACCAAAAAACCCTTAGGAACCTTCTGGAAATTATTTGGAAGTCGTCCCAGTGTCTTAGGTTCACCAGGAACCTAAATTTTGAAACTTACTACTGTGGTGATGAATCCTCCTAACAACTCATAGGGTCTGCTTACGAGTCATTTATCAGTGAGTCGTAACCACCGACAATTTTGATAGTGCTTCAGTAATTTGGCCATAACTTTTCACCCTGATATTGTATTAAGGAAAAAATAGTATTGTTGGAAATCTATTTCAATTATATATCTATTCGTGGGTCTTAATCTTAGATATACTTAGTAGAACAAAAGTTGTGCTCATTTGAATATAACAATAGTTATGTACATCTCAAGAATTTAAACGCTAAGGAATGTTTTGACTTTTTCATAAGCTAGGAACTATTTGAAGACTTAATATATGTCCAAGTAACTTATAAAGCTATCAAAACATCAGGCTTAATTCTTGGATCCTTTACTGGTCTATGACTTGTAGCCACCACTCATAAGCTGGAAAAAAACTTAGAGAACCTACCCTACTGATCTTACAACTCCCCTTTGTATGATTCATAACATCAAGTAATGAATCCTAGAGTCAAGTCATGAAGTGACTAGAAATAGTTAGATTTCCCATTGGGTTATTTATAACTAGATTATATGAGTCTTAAGGAGTCTTTATGACTTGAGTGTGAGAGTCATAAGTTCTACAATATCTTGAGAGTATGGGGTATGACAATTTAGGGTATGTTGAACCTGTTGAAATAGTTGCAATATTTTCTGCAGAATTTACCAAAGGGACAAAATTTGATATTACGAGCCCAATGACCCTGTTGCTAAACTTTAAGGGAGTTTTTGCTGGTTTGCCTACAGATGATGCCACCATGAACCTTATGAACTTTATAAGGATTTTCCCTCCATACAATCTGCCTGGGGTAAGCCAGTAAGCTATAAGACTAAGGTTGCTCCTATACTCTCAAACATGAGAAGTGACTTTTTGGTTAAGAGAGCTATCTTGTGGATTTATTACTTCCAGGAATGAGTTGAGGAAAAAGTTCTTGGACCAATTCTCTCGCCCTCTAAAATAAAGGATGAGATCTATAATTTCAAGTAGTTGCATTTAGATGCACTATATGAGACATGATTGAGGTTCAAGAAGAAGTTGTAGAATTTTGCAATCATAGAATCACAGGGAAAAGTTAGTTGAGATAATCTACAAAGCTTTGAATGTTAATGCCCAGGCTATGGCTGATACTATTATAGTTGAAAAGTTTATGAGTCTTCTGTAGGAGCATGTTGCTAAACTCTTAGACAGGACCACTAAAATTAATTGAGGGTGGCATACTCAAAAGGTGGACAAATTAGTCGGTACTTATGCGATTGGTTCTTCCAGTTAGCATAGAGCATTAAATGATTCCATGGATCAAGAGGTATCACAACTGTGAACTAATATCAGCCTAATTATGAAGCAATTGTCAGCTATTATAAAAGAAAAAGTAAATACAGTGGGTTCATGGGGTAAGGTGTCTATACATGAAGAGTCTAATTTTGAGGGAAAAAAGAAGTATTTGGATAGAGAGATGGTGGGTTTTTGAGCCAAGGGTCCAGGGTCTAATCAATACACTTAAAACTTAAGGGAAGGGAATCAAGGTCGGAACTACTATAAAGACAGGAGTAGGGATGAGAATAGAGAATGTGATAGTGATTGGAGGATGAAAGATGACTATAAAGATAAAAGTGGAATTTATGTTCCATCGATAATCGTGATTCTGAGTTTGGAAGTTCAAGAATGGAAGCATTGCTTACAAAACTTATTTAGTTTTTAGAGAGATAAGAGATTTGCATTAAGGAAATTAAGGCAAATATTTCATGTTGAGCCAGAAGGTAAAGCCATATGCAAGTGCTATTAAGCTACATGAGCAGAAATTAAGGTAGATGTATGCCATATTAAGTCAGCGTCAATCGGGAACTCTTCTTAACAACACTATTCTGAACCCAAAGAACAATAATTGCTGCCTAACAATTACTACTTAGAGTTGTAAGGACACTATTTATCCACCTAATCCTGTGATTGACAATATCAGGAATGAATCTATGGTGATTAATAATACGGACAAAGACAAAGCAGAGGAGTTGGTAAATAATGGTGAGGCATCTCAAAAACTGATAATTGTAGAGAAAAGAGCTAACAATGATAAAGGAATGGGTAAAAACGTCACACCCATATTGAATCAAATTCCCTAACCTCCTTCACCTTTTCCTCAAAGTTTGAAGAAGGAAGCTGAAGAAGGAAAGTATCAAAAGTTTATGTCTACGTTAAAAGAGGTGTCTGTGAACATCCCTCTTGTGGAAGCTTTGGAGTAGATGCCTCGTTATGCAAAATTTTTGAATGATTTAGTGACTAAGAAGCAGATAGTGAGTTTTAAGACCACTAATAATATGCACTACTATAGTGTCATTGCTTCTCAATCTTTTATTCAAAAGAAGAAAGTTCCTGGAGATTTCACCATTCGTCGTACTATTAGGTCTTTCAACTTTTCATGAGCATAATATGATCTGGGTGCTAGAATTAACTTGATACCACTAATTGTCTACAAGAAGTTGGGATCACTTGTCCAATACCTTGCAAAGATGTGAAGAGTTCAACTTGGTTTTAAATTGGGAGAAGTGTCACTTCATGGTTAAGAAAGGAATAGTGCTTGGACACAAAATTCAAAATAAAAGGATAGAGGTCAGCAAAGCTAAAATTTAGGTGATTGAAAAATTTTCTCCACCAATTTCTGTGTAAGGAATTCAAATTTTCTTTGTGCATGTAGGTTTCTATAGGTGATTCATCGAGGACTTCTGCAAAATTGCAAATCCACTATGCAAATTATTAGAGAAAGAGGTGAAGTTTGTGCTTGATGATACTTTCCTCAAGGATTTAAGTGCTTGAAAGATAGGTTGATTTCAGCTCCTATCATAGTGTCCCCTAATTGGACCTTACCATTCGAAGTGATATATGATTAAAGTGGTGTAGCCCTAGGAGCAGTCTTAGACCAAAAATGAGAGAACATATTTCATCCCATTTAATGACAGCAAAGCACTAAACCCCACATAGAAAAATTACACAGTGACTGAAAAGGAATTGCTTGCGGTAGTGTTTGCTATTGAAAAATGATAGTCCTACTTAATTCATATCAAATTCATTGTGCACACTGATCATGCTGCTCTTCAGTACCTTATGAAGAATAAAGATGCCAAGCCAAGTCTGATTCGATGGGTGCTATTACCACAAGAATTAGATTTTGAGGTTAAGGACCGAAAGAGCACCAAAAGTCAAGTTGTAGACCATTTGTCTCACCTAGAGGACGAAGTGATGCTTAAAATAGGGGATGAGCTTGAGCTTGAGCTTGATGATATTTTTCCAGAAGAGGATGCCTTGGAAGCATCACAAGACTTAATCCCTTGGTTTGTTGACTTTACGAATTATTTGGAAAATGACCTCGTCCCTGGAGATATGTTGTTTCAGCAGTGAAAATAATTTATACATAAGATGAGAAAGTTCTATTAGGATTCTGGTGTATGTTGATGGTGTGATTTGGAGGTGTATTCTCGAGGTTGAGATAATGATCATTTTGGAGGTCTGTCATTCGTCGCTAGTTGGGGGTCACCATGGAGGTACTCACATTGGCCTCAAAATTTTGTAATGGGGTTACTATTGGACAACTATCTATAAGGATGCACATGATTATGTCAGGTCCTGTGACTAATGCCAAAGGTAGGGCAATATCTCATGGAAGCATGGGCTCTCTATGGCACCCATCCTTTAACTTGAGTTGTTTGATATGTGGGGTATCAATTTTATGAGCCTATTTGTGAGTCCATATGGGATAAAGTACATCTAGGTGGAAGTCGACTATGTCTCCAATTAGGTGAAAGTCATTGCACTTCCAAATAATGAAGGTAAGAGTGTCAAAATATTTTTGAAAAAAATATTTTATCTAAATTTGATACTCCACGAGCTATCATCGATGATGGTGGGTGTCATTTTTGCTATCATCTATTTAAAGTCTTACTTGTGAAATATGGTGTAAAACATAATGTGGAAGCACCTTACCATATGCAGACATGTGGGAAAGTTAAGGTGTCCAACTGGGAAATAAAGTCTATTTTTGGCGAAGACTGTGAATCCCAATAGAACTAATTGATTGAGAAGGTTAGACGATACACTATGGTCCTACCAAATAGCTTACAAAAACTGCCCATTGGTGTACCTCCTTATTAGTGTGTGTATGGAAAGGTATGCCACTGCCGATTGAACTTGATCATAAGGCACTACGAGCATTGAAAAAGCTAAATTTTGAGTAGATTGATGTTGCACACGCAAGATTGGACAAGATGAATGAGATGGGAGAGTTTTACCTTTATTACTATAAGATTTTAGCTTTGTACGATGAGAAGATGAAATTGTACCATGATAGGAGAATTGAGATGAGGGAATTCCAACCCAGTGATTTGTTTTTTGTTGTATAATTGGAGACCTTGCTTGTTTACTGGCAAGTTGAGGTCTAGGTGGTATTGTGCAATTAAGATATGGTGAGATGGTGATGTCTCATTTAAGGTGAACGGACATTGTATTAAGCATTATTTGGAAAGTAGAAAGGATATTAAAATGTATGAGAATAAAGACCTTTACGAAGTCAGAGTAGTTAAGGGAGTTAAGTGGGGCCGCAAAGTTAAATTAGGTTCTTTATGGGAGGCAACCCATGGGCTGGTTGGTGAAGTCTGAGTACCCAACATAAATATGTCGTTCTTCAATGTTAAATCAAGCACTGCTTGGGAGGCAACCCAAGGTTTTAATGAGTAATTTTGTTTTTCAGGAAAGAAAGCATGAGGAAATCACTGTCTTAAGAAAAAAATGGAAAAATTAGATGAGAACAGGTAAGTTCACGCATGAGTGTAGCCTATGGGTCATAACTCAGGTCCACGCTACATGGACTAAACTTGTAAGAATCAGATGGAATTTTCTATTCTCTAAACCTGACTCACGTGCCTAACCCATGGGCTATGAATCTAGCCCATGACATATAATTCGAGTCATGGGAATCAAAAGTCCTTAATAGATTTAAGAACCTTGATCCATGACTTCAACCCATGGGTCGTGAGTCAAACCCATGTCTCGTGGGTCAGGTTATAAGAATTAGAGGGTTACAGAGTATTGTAAATCATGACTCACGACCTCAACCCATAGGTCATGAGTCAAACCCAAGATTTGTGGGTCGTGTAGTGGATCTAGACTGGGCCCAACTATGACAAAAATTAAGAAAATTGTGATTTAAAATCCTTTGTCCCATGCAACCTGACCCAGGTCAAATAGTTTATTTAAATAAAACCATAAAACTAGATCCACTTCTCAAATAAAACATCTTCTAATCAAATTCAAACTCTCCCACCATATCAAATTCCCTCCCACATAAAATTCAAATCCTACTTTATCCTTCCCACGCAAAAAAGGACATCCCAGTGAAAAATTAATTTTCTTTTCCTGCTTAAACCTTCAACTGTTGAGAAAAAGTAAGTCTTAATTTAAAAGAAAAGGTTTAATTATGTGCGATTGATAATGTCTCATCTCCTTAACCAAAGTGAAGGCCATAATTGCATGCCCCATAATATTAGAATTATTAAATTAAACTAATTTTTGTGAAGTAAACTAATTCGATTGACATTAAACTGAATAAGTGATATGATGTGAAAATTTAGAGTTGAAAAATTAAGTGGAGGGAATGAATTAGGAAACAACCCTAGGAATGGATTTTTTTTGTGTGAAGAAATTAGGGATGGGTCAGGTATTTTGTATAATGGGTTGGGCCCTTTTACTTTGAAGAATTATGATGGGTTGGTCCATATTTGCAAATACTATTTTTGTTGATTTTTCATAGAATTATTAATAAAATTCAAAAATTAACTCAAAAAAAAGAGTTGAAAAATCTTAGTAAAATCAGTAAACCCTCAGGTTCGAACTCACGATCCCAACCCACGAGTCATGGATTGGACTCATAGGAACTAAACATATGGTTCTAAAACTCAAAGGAAGTTTCTGATTCCCAGAGAGAAATTAAAAATCATGACTTAAACCCATGAGTCATGGGTTAAACTTGTGTATTGACTTCTCAATTCATGAGTCTAGCCCATGAGTCATGAACTGGACTCATAGGTTGGACCTGTATTTTGACATATTCTTTAGTCTTTTTTTATTAATGTAATTTGATTACTGATGATTCTCCATAGGTACCATGACACCACAAGTCAAAGAAGGGTGTATAATCCAAACTAAGATATGACCAAACCCTAATTAAAGAATACATAGAGGTCACCACCATACTCTTCTGCCCCTTCCCAGTTGGATGAGGAAGATAAGGTATCTAGTTTTAGTGACAATGAGGAGGAGTCAATCACCCTCTAGTTAGAGGAGAGGTTCGAGTTTGAGCCAGGTAGTATAGATCAAGTGATAGATTCTCCCTAAGCAGAGTCTTTAGAGGGTGAGAAGGATGCCACTACATCATCCCCAGTTGCAACAGTAGAAGAGTTCATACATGCCTCCGTCAAGCCAGCAACTATATTTTTTCAAAGGTGGAGTATGAAGGATATGCAAAGTATATGAAATTGTGATATTAAGATAACTGATTAGGGTAGTCCTAGGGAGAGAATAAATTAGGATCTCCGCCTTAGGGCCGCAACTTTAGAAGAGATTTTGGATATTAAATTCACTTTTGATAGATACAAGCTCGAATGGATGGGTGATCTTTCCAGATCGTATATCCTAAAGGTGGAATATGAGCTCTATTCTTTCTATATTGCATCTATTGACTTGATTACACCAGCAAGGAACAGAGCGTAAGACTAGCCTTCATTAGGCCATGCACTAGTTAGAGGTACTTGGAAGGACTTATCAAAGGAGACAATCTAGAGATTCCCATTTGGGCTAGGTTTTTAGAGGCTGGTGATAACAGTTGCATTTGAATATAGGATTAGGACAGTGAGGAGTAGGAGGATGTTAGGTATCCAAACCAGCAGAAGCAATGAAGAAAGTTTTTGAGATGGGCGGCTCGACATATTATTGAGTATGGTGTAGATGCCTTTTGGTTTGAGGGAAAGATGGATATCAAGAAGTCCACCTTGTACTTTGTAGGTAAGTTCTGGTTGTACATAGTTTAGCATAGGTTGTACCCCACAATAGCGGATAATACACTTACATTGGATCGAGCAATACTTGTTTCTAGAATATTAGTTGGGTATTATATTAATTTTGCTCAATGGATGCAAGATGATATACATGAGAGAGATTTTTTAAAGATCACTAGTATTCTATTCCCCTGCTTGATTCAAAGACTATATGATGTAGCAGGGGTACCAGTGCTACCAGAGATTGATCATTGCATTAAGTTAACCTAGGTGGCTGTTATAGGGTTCATTCGTGATGATGCTAACCTAGTTACACAGAAAAAGACACAACATTCTACCTCTTATAGAGCATTACTTTTTAAGAGGCCCTTAGATTCCTCTGAGTAGGTTAAGAGACCGACATTGGGTGGTGATTTTGAGGCAGGCAGGCAGTTGGTTGAGATTTTGGCTACTACAGGCAGTGAGGGGGATATATAAACTTTATCTCTAACTTCTACTTCTATAGTGCATCCTCACCTTCCTACTTTAAGCATGATGACAGTATCTAGAGATTTTCTGCTGCAGCTAGTGACTAGGTAGCAGGAGTTGGTAGAGCGCCAGACACACACCAATATTAGTTGGCCAAGTTGCTAGGTCAGATACAGCCTTAGGGGTGGACTACTTTATAGGTATCAAAGGTGTAGGTTGAGTCCACGATGATGGCCTCTATAAAGCAGCTCACCAGAGAGCTATATGGAAGGATAAACAATTTGAGATTCCAATAGGAGAGAGACTTCATGAGGCATAGGTTCCTTATCTATTGAGATTGTGCAAAGCGGTAGCCACGTTGAGATTTGAGGTTCATATAATAGCTGAGAGCTAGAATCCTATCATTTCTCTAGTTATTCCTTACATTCTACTGCCATTTCCTACACCACCATCATTGATTTTAATTTTATTTGTTGATGATAATGAGCTCCAGATTATTAGGGCTAGAGAGGACGAGAGTCAGCCGAGTAGAGTGAGAGTTCGAATGAGTTTGAGTGGGATATGAAGAAGGTCCAACTATGAAGTTTGTTATTGAGTACCATATTGATGAGAGTGAGCACGATTAGTGAGTGGTTGAAGCCTCATTTAGTCAATCACCACTACCCCATAGAGCTACACCTGATGTGCCTTCTGATGCCACATCTAGGGGCATGGCCACATTCAAAACCTAAATCATCTAACCTATGTCCCTACTCCCATGTGTTATTTCTTTTCTTAGTATACACTAGGGGAAGTGCATTAGCTTTTAGTTAGGGTGGGGTTATACCAACTACTCAAGGTTTTTGTTATCATATCTCTTTTTCTCAAAGTCTTCTATCATGGTAGAGACAGCTTGTTAGGTTATTGTGTTGTTCATGATATATGTTATGATTTGTTTTATTTGACTAGGAGAAAAAATAGAAACCTTGGTGCAGTTAGATTTTTGTGTTTTGTGAGTTTTATAATATGATACCTCTCCTAATTTTTATAAACTATGTTGTAAAGATATCAGGTTGTGACCATTGTTGAATCTTGGTATGGTATTAGTATTAGTGAAAAAATAATCATAGCTTAGCATTGCATGAATTGAATAGGAAGTATTTAATAATGTAACTTTGTTCGATATGTGTAAGAGATGTTTACTTAGTTTACTTTGTGTTTGTAATCCAAAACTTCCTCGATTAGTCTTGCCCAGATTTTAGGATAGTTGGTTGGGACATGATCATAGGCCATTTTTGAATAAGTCCACATTTATCTTAAAAAAAAACTTACCAAATTATAATAAGTGTCCCTTGATCCTAAAATTGAGCCTAAAGTAATTGTTTTCTTATTTAACCTTTTCACCTTCTCATTATAATTACAATGAACCTGTTTTGGCCCTGGTCCCTCCTTAGACATTGTGTACCTCAGCTTAGGCAAATCATCTATGTTGAGACTGGCTATCATAGGGGTGCATAATTTAAAATAAGTATGAAGAAGATGTTAGACAAAAAAAGAAAACAAAGGTAGGTTTGGATATGGTATAAATGTATGAATAAGAAAAAAAGAGAAATGGGAAAAAGAGAAAATGAAATAATAAATGAAGAAAACCACACCCAATTTGAAAATAAATAAAGGAGAAAAAGGGAGAGTAAAATAAGCATGGTTTAAGTAGTAGGATCAAAATGTAAGTGTAGTGTCAAGAAGGGATGAGTCACTATTTCCCATATATACCATACCTGCCCTCTAAGCCTACATTATAATCCAAGAAAAGTACTATAGTGATCCTAGTACGATTGTCCAAAAAACTAAGGCATAAAAAATAAGGGTAAGCCTATGGTATTCCATGCACAATATTTGAACTTCTTTGTAAGCTTGAGTGTTTTGATATAGTCCCTACATAGATATTTATTGTGATATTGTGAGGGTATAGGACTTCTTGTTGTAAGTGTACATGCGTTGTATTGTTAGCTATTTTTTTTTCAAGTAATGTCATTTGCATACATGCTTGGTTGTTTGTTCCTAAACTAATGTTGTCACTAGTTTTCTTAGTGTCATGCTATTATGCTACACACAGTGGTTTTGAAAGTTATATATAGGAGGGGGTTGAAATTTTGAACTAAACTAAATAAATTGACTTTCGTATGTACCTTAGTTTCATTTAGTTAAGCAACGTATTTGGTTAGTGTGTCTTAGTTTCCTGAGGACATGCAAACATTCTAAGTTGAAGGTATTGATATGCCATGATTTTATGGCACTTTTGAAGCTTAAAATAAGGAAATTATGAAGGTACTTAGGTATTCTTGTGAGATATAAGGTGCATTTGTGTTGATTTTAAAAAAACACGGTTCGAAGTAAAAGTTGAGAAAAGATAAGAAAGAATTGTTGAACTAGTGACCCATGAGTCAACCTACAACTCATGGATATCACCTACACCCTAAGGATAAAAGGTGTGGCTTGAGTTTTGAGGATGCCTTGCCAAATTTGAGTTCCACGAGATCAACTTACGGACCGTGACTACAACCCATTCCATGTGAGTGGGAGACGTGATTTAAATTTTGAAGTGCATGGAAATGTCTAAGTTCCATGAAAACAACCTATGGCCCGTAACTCCAACCCACACTAGGTGAGTTGGACTCAAGAAGTGAAGTTCTAAATGTTGATTACAACTCTAATTGCAATGACTTAAAGCCATAAATTATGGGTCTGATCCATGACCTAACTACCGAGTCGTGAGTTATTTCCGACCCAAATTTCCTACACTATTTAGGATATGTTTTATTTTGTATCTATAAATACTCCTTGGATGTTTCATTTATTCAATTATGCACTCTATACACTTTTTATATTATTTTTAGTTCTGAGATACATTCTTGATCTTGGGGTTATTGTTATTTATTTTTAGTGTTTTTAATTAATTTGAGATTTTGAGTTTTCATCTTATTCATTGTAAGTTCAAAATTATGCTTTCATATATGAGATCTTCGTTTGTTCTAATGACCATGAGTAGATAAATCCCATAACTAGGTTATGGGAACCATGATGAATTAATGAAGTAGCTTAAGTGTGAAGTCATTTTAGATTGGTTTTCTTGTATGTATTGGTACTTCCTTTGTTTTTATTTCCTTCTTACTGGGTGCACGCGTTAGGAACTCATTTGTATTCTATACTTGCTCAAAAAAGAGAGAGACAGAGGAAGAGGTTAGGAAAAAAAGATAACAATAGTAATTTAAAGCTACCAACCTTCAGCTAATTAACTTAAGATGTAACTGGGATAGTTAATATGAGATCATAAAATAAAGGTTAGTAATGTGATGCTCTAATATGAGAGGATATGAGTGAAATTAACCCAAACAAAGGTCGAGAGACGGTTAGGTGATACAAACTTGTTAGAATTTGCATGTAAGGCATCAGGATAGTTTAGCAAGCATGAACAGTCTATGGAGTTATTAGTCATGGGGAACACAATCCTAGTGCTCGTCTCATATTGATCACAACCCTAATTACCAAGCAACCATTACCATTATTCTTATTGTTATAAACCCTCCTTTTTTATTTATGCTATTTCCAATTACATCAGTAAGCTCTTGATAAATTTTGGCCTATTTCTCGTGGGTTCGACTCCAACCTAGTAGGTTTTTTATTTGTTTGATGACTACTTTATACTTTCTTGGAGGTGTAATTTAGGCAACATCAACCATTTCTTCAAGGAAACACATGTTTATTATTTTCAGCATACTTAGGGAGTGTGAAATTATTAAAAAAAATGGTGTGGGCTGTGTCTAATGTCATTACTACATAGGAAAGAACAAGTATAGAAGTGGAATAATTGACTGTCTTTCTTGCTCAAAAGGATTTAATTAAACGTTATCTTGGATAAGGCAAAGACTGACGGACCTAGCGTGGTGGATTCTGTAAAAGTTGAAAACCTAAAGTTAAAAGCTAAAAATAACAGATTTGATGTAAAGGTTGTTGATTTGACTGATAAACTTCTTAAAGCCCGTGATCATTTAGCTAAGCAGCTTACTCTCCTTCTGAAATCCCTTCCCAAATTTTCTTACTAGGCTCATTATTTTTTACCCTCCTTTTGTTCTTTGTTGGTACTGACTGTGATTGGTTGTCTTAATTTTATGGTTTATTTTTTAATGGCTTTTTGACTATTCTTAATATAAATGTTGTTTCACCTATGTATTTTACCTACTCCCTCATATCATATTGCTCTATGTCTATTCATCTTGTTGTTGCCCTAGTGGCCATGAGTTAACTTATTTAAACATGCTTATGTTTGGTTACTACTTAATCTTTTAGATGAGGCAAAAAGAGGAAAAGGTTATAGGGGGAATAAAAAAGGTGATTGGGGGAATAGGTTTGGGGGAATAGGTAAGGGGACCAGATGTGTTAAGGTAAAATAGGTACAAATATGATAAGGGAATTGGTGATAACATAGATGTAATAGGGGGAACTGGTGACACTGGTAAGAGAAGGAACTGACACAAAGAAAGAAATGGTGATGTGCAGGACCAATTGTTGTTTTTATTATTGTTGGGTTTGTCATCATCAAAAAGGGGAAAAATTTCATACTGTTGATTTTAATGATTTGGCAGGCTCCAACACAGAATCTAGTCTATGAGTTATCTAGGTTGTCCTATTATCGCATATGTATAATTGTATGTTGTACTTTTTTGTAGTAGGTTGGTGGCACTATGTATTACCATAACTATGTAATACCCCAAAATTTCAAGCTCTAGGCCTATAAGAAGATCGTCCATTAAAATATCTTTCCAATACCACAAGTCTCCCCTTGATCCAATATCATGGCAAAAAGTTATGGAAAATTTCCTGAGGGTCTGTCAACTCACCACTGATAATGACTCAGCTAACGACCCGTTACCTGATGTAATGAGTCATTACATATTGTCGCAACTGTGAGACCTCTATATTTTAGCCCAAGGATAATGACTCTACCGTATGAATCATTATCGGTGCCAACGAGTCGTTAGCTATACTCGTTACCATAATAAGAGAAATCTAGAAAGTTGAGCCTCAGACCACAATTACTCCTAACAACCCATGATAAGACCTAATGAGTCATTATAAAGGGAGTCTTTTTCACAACAAAGAGGGCTTAGAATTTAGGACCTCAGGTCATGACTCAAACCACGACTCGTTACCAGTCATAATAAATCATTGTTTGAGTCATGAAGACTGGAACCAAACACCTTATGTGGGAAATTCCTATCCTTTTAATCCTAATCCCACATTGTGTGGGAACTCTAACATCAATTTTTGATGGATTAACTTACCCTAACACCTCATAAACTCCAAGATCTTTACACTTAGCCAAACAAAAGTGATTTTCTTCTCTTCAAAAGCAACTCAGTTCCTCAAGTTCAAGCACAAGTTCCTAGGGATTCTCCAATTAATTCACTACTAGGTATGTGGGACTTCATCAATGGGTCCTTTCCACCTATTGAGTCCTAAGAACTCCTTAATTCTAAAGTAAAAATCACCTTTCTCTTGTATTGGGTTCCAGGTCAAATATGAGTTTCCTAACTCCTATTATTTTATGTGTGTAACCAAACCAAGAGTTTGTGTTCTCCATAAGAGTAGTGTTGAACCCTATTTAACATCATGAAATTCTCTACTATGACAAGTTTTTAAAGTTTTGGGATTAAATTATGACATTCCTTTATCATGTTTAGTTAATGTTATCATGTTCAATTGCATTAGTCCAAGTTGGTGGGTTATGAATACCTAATACCTAGATAGTCATGCATATATCAATTTTCAGGTTATGAGCCATTCAGATCATGCTTATGTTGTAAAATTTAGAATATTATCATGTTGAACATATATCAGCTATCAGTACAGTTTAGTTAGGAGTAGTACTTACCACCAAGCAAACACAAGGATGAAGGATCACTCGTTAGTTGACTGAGACCTTTAGTAGAAATCCATAAGTTCTAGAAGTATGGCATTACCATAGGTCAGGAGGGGTCACCCTTCAATAGAAGACTAACACCCTAGTCCTTCGGGATATCATTTTAATGGATCCACACCAACCAGTGTTAGTATCCTTGGCAAGGTACTAATACCCTTCCAACTAGGGTTACAGGTTGGACCCTGATTTGCTCAGATTGGGGCATGTCCGTTATTGTTGGCTCCCACAGTCCTTAATTTATGATTCATTTCATGTTTTAATTTTAGACTTTGCATTACAGTTTTAGATATACGCTTTATTCAGTGCATGTTATTATGCTTGGTCTTACATTTATATTATCGTGTTTATATGCATCCATGTTCAATTTATGCTAATTAGTTTCCCATCCTGCATATTTAGTACATTCAAAGTACTAATCGCATACTTCTTTCCACCATATTGTCTCATAATATAGGTTCGGACGCTTTGTACTTGGATTGCACTTCGCACGCTTCCGTGCCACATTAAGCAGCAGATTTTGGTGAGTCCTCATCATTCGAGGACTAGTTATTAGTTCTTTATTTTCTTATCACTTTATTTCAATTTTAGTCAGTTGGAGTTAGTTGGGGGTTTGTCCCAATAACTCACCATGAGTAGAGGCTTTTAGACATATGTTTAGATTTTTAGCATGGTTTTAGTTAGTTACACTTATTTCTAATTTTATCTGATATTCAAATTTCAATGCGACTATTTTATCAGTTTTTTATTTTAGTTCTGCTTCCGCCCAAAATATTTATATCTTTTAGTAATCATAGTGTTTGTCAAGGCCATGGGTTAGCTTGGTGTCACTTGTGAATATAAGAACTATATTACAAATCGTGGGTAGTCTTGGTTCATGAAAATTTTGGTATCAGAGCTCAATGCTTAAGATGTCCTAGGGTGTCTGAAATTCATGTTAAGTAGAGTCTTGTTCATGGGTTTGAAGTATGCCACACTTGTAGGTAAGAGGCAACGAAACATCTTAGGAAAGCCTCACTTATTTCATTATTCATGTCGCAAAATAAAGTGTAAGCTCTATTAAAATATTTCTTCTAACTTATTCTCTACCCCTTTACAGAGTATGCCTCCCAAAAGGGTTAACGGAAGAAGGAACAGGGACCAACAAGCACCACTGCTAGTTCTCAAAGATCATCTTAATGAGCAGGTATCTCACACTGAATTTAGAGTTGATTTTACTCTCTAGCCTAGTCTATGACTGCTCATAACAATTAGCAAATTGTTGCCCAGGCCAACCCTACAGAAAATACAGAAACAACTAGAATTTGGGACTTCACTTGAATGAACTCCTCGGTGTTCTTTGGGTCTAAGGCTGAGGAGGATCCACAAGTGTTTCAGGATAGTGTGCAGAAGGTGACTGAAATAATGGGTGTCACTCTGAGCACAAGTGTTTACTTGGCTACTTAACAATTACAAGGAGTAGCTCATACTTAGTATAAGATGTGGAAGGAATATAGAAGTGTAGATGTATGACTAGTAGAGTAGGATAATTTTTTTGTTGTATTTATAGAAAGGCTTTTTCCACTTGAGTTAAGGAAAGAAAAAGTCCAGGAGTTTATCAACTTAAAGTAGGACAGTATAAGTGTTAAGGAGTATTCCCTCAAGTTTACTCAGTTAGCGAGGTATGCTCCAAGTATGGTGGCCGATTCTAGGGGTCAACGAGTAAGTTTGTGTCTAGTTCCTCTAAGAATATGGTTAAAGAGTGTAGAATGTCCATGTTTATTAAGGAGATAGATATCTCCCGATTAATGGTTCATGCCTAACAAATCAAAGAAAAAAAGATCAATGACAGGGAAAAGGAAAATAAGAGGGCCAAAACTAGTATCTTTAATTTCTCTCAACCAAGGTCAGATGGTGGGAATTAGTCTTAGTTCCACTAGAAATCTTTAGCTCCAACCTAATCTTCCACCAGTGCTCTAGTGCCTAAGTTCAGACAGGATACTCATGATAAGGCGCTAGGCTCTAAGTTCTAGGAAAGCATGAATAGTATTTAAATCGACCTAATTTGTAAGAGATGTGGTAGAAACCACAAGGAAGAGTGCATGGCTGACAGTGATGTTTGCTTTAGGTATGTCAAGACAGGCTAGAGTAAGGAGTGTCCACTAGTTAGGCAGCAAGGTAGAAGTGATTGACAGCAAAGTTAGACTAACTCTTTAACCATTACAGTAGGTCACCCTAGTCAGTAGGGTGACATCTCTAGTGTTACTGCTAGATAGTACTAAAATAGGCTCTATGGCCTTCAGACTCGACAGGAGAAGGAGGGTTCTCCTAATGTGGTTGCTGGTTTGTTACAAGTTTTTCACCTTCATATGCATGTATTATTAGATTCCAGATCCATACTTTCCTTTGTGACTCACTATGTAGCAGTAGATTTTGATGTTAGTCCCAAAATTTATAAAAGCCTTTCTCAGTTTCTATCCCAGTTGGTAGTTCAATCATATCCAGACAGGTATACACAAATTGACAATCACAGTATCCTAGAGGGTCACCTCTGTTGACCTTGTAGAGTTAGAAATGACTAATTTTGATGTTATTCTTGGAAAGAATTAGCTCTACTCTTGCTATACCTCAGTCGATTGTAGAAATAGAGTATTCCAATGTAAGTTTCTAAATGAGCCAGTCTTAGAATAGAGGGGTAGTACCTCAGTTCCTATAGGTCGATTTGTCTCTTTCCTTAAGGCAAGGAAAATGATTTCTAAGGGGTGAAACTATCATCTTATCTAATTCAAACACTCAAATTCCTTAATTCTAAGTCTTGATTCAGGTCCAGTAGTAAATGAATTCCCAAAAGTATTTTTTGAAGATCTGCCCAGAATTTCTCCCGAGAGAGAAATTGACTTCAAAATAGATCTCCTTCCAGATACCCAACCTATTTTAATTTAGCCTATAGAATGGCTCTATACAAACTTACAAAATTGAAAGAACAATTGAAAGATCTTTTATATAAGGGATTTATCAGGCTGAGTATTTCTCTGTGGGGTGCTTAAATTCTATTCGTGTGCAAGAAAGATGTTTCTCTCAGAATGTGGATCGACTACCATTAGTTAAAAAAGTCCAAATCAAGGACAAGTATCCAATCCTAAGGATTTATGACTTGTTCGACCAATTTCAGGGTGCAGATTATAAAGGATTTATGACTTGTTCGTTTACTCTCGGAGTCAGGGCGAACATGCAGATTATTTAAGGATTGCCTTGTAGCTCTTAAAGATCACCAGTTATTCACTAAGTTCAGCAAGTATGAATTTTGGTTGAAATTAGTAGCATTCCTTAGTCACATTATTTTCGGTGAAAGCATTCAAGTTGATTCTCAAAAGACCAAATTAGTAAGGAACTAGCCTAGACCTATCTCTCCAGACATCAGGAGTTTCCTAGGTTTAGCCAATTACTACAAAAGGTTTGTTGAAGGGTTTTCCTCTATTGTTTCTCTCATGTCCAGAATGACTCAAAAGAAGGTCAAATTCTAGTGGTCCAGTTCTTATGAGAAGAGTTTTTAGAAATTGAAGACTCGACTTATCTGTCCTCTAGTTTTGGCTCTACCAGAGGGTTCAGATAGTTTTGTGGTATATTATGA
This sequence comes from Capsicum annuum, assembly GCF_002878395.1. NCBI lineage: Eukaryota > Viridiplantae > Streptophyta > Magnoliopsida > Solanales > Solanaceae > Capsicum > Capsicum annuum. The sequence continues at coordinate 200,828,879 of NC_061121.1, forward strand.
TACTTCTAGAGTCGGTCTTGGCTTTGTGTTGATGAGTCAGGCAAGGTTATAGAGTCTTCCTCTCGACGGATCAAACCTCATAAGAAGAACTACTCGACTCATGGTATTGAGTTGGCAGCAATTGTGTTTGCCTTAAAGATTTGGAGACATTATCTCTATGAGGTTCATGTCGATTTATTCATTGATCACAAGATTATTCAGTATGTTTTTAGTCAGAAAGATCTAAATCTTTGCTAGAGAAGGTGGCTAGAGTTATTGAAGAACTATGATGTAGTGTTCTGTACCACCTGGGTAAGGAGAATATGATGGTCAACTCTATTAGCAGGTTGTCCATGGTCAGTGTTTCTCATGTAGAGGATAATAAGAAAGAGTTAGCTCATGAGGTTCATCAGCTTTCCAGGTTAAGGGCTTTCCAGGTTAGGGGTTTGGTTGGTTGATTTGACTGAAGGTAGTGTTTGGGTCCATAATGGTTTGGAATCTTCTTTGGTTGCTGAAATAAAGGAAATGCAAGATCGAGACCCTATATTGCTTAAGTTGAAGAAAGTGGTTTGAAGTCAGAAGATTGAGATTTTCTCCCGGGGGAGATGGTGTTCTTTGCTTTTAGGGTAGATTATGTATTTAGAATGTGGAATATTTTAGGCAAAGGATAATAGTAGAGGCTCACAGTTTGCAATACTCTATTCACCCAGGACCACTAAGATGTATGATGACTTAGGAGAAGTCCATTGGTGGAATGGCATGAAGAAGGATATCACAAAATTTGTGGCTAAGTGTCCAAATTGCCTGTAAGTTAAGGTTGAGCACTCGAGGCCTAGTGGTACGCTTCAGGAATTTAGTATTCCCACTTGGATGTGGGAAGTGGTGAGCATGGACTTCATCACAGGGTTACCATATACTCATCATCAACGTGATTCTATTTGGGTTGTTGTGGATTGAATGACTAAGTCATCTCATTTATTAATAGTAAATATTTTATATTCAACTGAGGATTATGTCAGGCTCTATCTTAGGTAGTTGATAAAGTTTCATGGAGTCTCTTTATCCATTTTTTTAGATATAGGTACCCAGTTTACCTCTTATTTTTGTAAGGCTTTTAAGAAGGATCCTGGTACCCAGATTCATCTAGTACAACTCTTTCCCCCACAAATAGATGGTCAGGAAGACAGGACCATCCAGACCTTAGAAGATATATTGAGAGTGTGTTTGATTGACTATAAGAGTATGTAGGATGATAACTTTCCATTGATTGAGTTTGTTTAAAATAACAGTTATCACTTTACTATTCAGATGGCTTCGTTTGAGGATCTTTATGGTAGGAGGTATAGGTCTCCATTTATTGGTTTGAGGTTGGTGACACCACTTTGATAGGGTCAGATTCAGTGCATGAGGCAATGGGAAAAGTTTAGCTCATCAGAGAAAGGCTAAAAATGGCCCAAAGTCATCAAAAATCCTATGTAGATGTAGGGAAAAGGAGCTTAAGTTTGATGTTGGTGATTTTGTCTTTTTGAAGATTTCATCCATGAAAGGGGTGATGATATTTGGTAAGAAAGAAAAGCTCAGTACCCTCTATGTTGGACCTTATAAGATTTTAAGTTGGTATGGAAAGGTAGCCTACAGTTGGATTTACTGGTAGAGTTAGCTTAAGTACACCCAGTGTTTCATGTCTCCATGTTGAAGAAGTGCATTAGAGACCCAGCATCAGTAATACCTGTAGAAAGGATTGGCGTGGAAAATATTCTCTCTTAAGAAGAAGTCCCAGTTGAAATCCTTGAATGTCATATTCATAGATTTAGGAATAAAGAGATAGCTTAAGTAAAGTTTTTGTGGAGAAATCAGTTAGTTGAGAAAGTTACTTGGGAAGTAGAGACAGGTATGATTACCAAGTACCCCCACCTTTTCTCTTCGACCCCAGCTCCAGCGTAAGGTAATAGTTTCCTTAATTAATTAATTATTTCATTTCTATCTCAGTTATCCATCCATCTTCATGTCATAGCATGCAATTCATGAGTCCAGTTCAGTTCATGCATCAGTTATAAATTTTGATATCAGTTAATGATTCAGCTCGTAAGTGTTTCGTGAAAAATTCTAATTTTTCCACTAGCTTCTCAGTTTAGTAAGTTTTATTCAAGGATTAATGATCCCAAGGAGGAATATTGTAATGCCCCAATTTTTCATGCTCTAGACCTATCAAAAGATAGACAATTAACATAGCTTTCCAATGCCATAAATCTCGCCTTGATCCGATATAGTGGCAAAAAGTCACAAAAAATTTCGTAAGGGTCTGTTAACTCACCAATGACAATGACCTAGGTAACTACCCATTTCTAGATGTAATGATTCATTACATAGAAACCATTGTCACAATAGTGAGACCCCTGAATTTCAGCCCAAGGATAACTACTCTACCCCACGACTCATTATCGATGACAACGAGTCATTAGGTAGACTCGTTACCATAATAGAGAGAAATCTAGAAAGTTGAGTTTCAAACATGACTACTTCTAGCGACTCATGATCAGACCTAACGATTCATTAGGAGGGGAGCCATTGTCACAACAGAGAGGGATCAGAATTTAAGACCACATGTCACGACTCAAACCATGACTCGTGACAAGTCGTAATGAGTCGTTGCCTAAGTCATGACGACTGGAACTAGAAATACCTATACAATTTTAAAAAGGGCTTTTTGGTAAATTCCCATCCTTTTAATCCTAAACCCACATTGTTTGGACACTCGTACATCAGTTATTAATGGATTAACATACCCTAACACCTCATAAACTCCAAAATCTTTATACATAGCAAAAAAAATGTGATATTTTCTCCCTTAAAGCAACTAGAGTTCCTCAAGTTTAAGAATAAGTTCTAAGGTATTCTTAGAGGAATTCACTGACAAGTATGTGAGATTTCATCAATAGGTCCCTTCCACCCACTGAGTTCCAAGAACACCTTAATTCTCAAGTAAAAATTCCTTTTCCCTTATATTGGGTTCCAGGTCAAATATGATTTTTCTCACTCCCATCAGTTTATGTGGGTAACCAAACCATAAGTATATGTTCTCCATAAGAGTAGTATTTTCCCCTATTCAAAATTTTGAAATTCTCTACTATGACAAGTTGTTGAAGTTTTGGGCTTAAATTGTGAAACTTCTTTTATCATTTCAGTTAAAGATATCGTGTTCATTTGCACATTCAAAGCTCGAGGGTCATGAACACCTAATACCTTGATAGTTATACATATATCAATTTTCAAGTTATGAGCTATTCATATCATGTTTATGTTGCGAAATTCAAAATATTATAATGTTAGGCATATATCAGTTATTAGATCATGTTAAGCATGTATCAGTTATCAATGTCAGTTCAATTGGGAGTAGTACTTAGCACTAAGTGAACACAGGCATGAAAGCTCACCCACTAGTTGAGTACTGAGACCTTCAGTAGAAGTCCCTAAGTTCCTGAACTATGGTGCCTCTATAGGTCATGAGGGGTTACCCGCTAGTAAAGGACTGACACTTTAGTACTTTAAGACATTAGTTTAGTGGATCCACGCTAGTCTGTGTTAGTATCTTTGGCAAGGTACTGACACCCTTCAAACTAGGATTATAGGTCGGACTTCTATTTGCTCAGATTGGGGCATGTCAGTTATTGTTAGCTTCCATAGTCCTTATTTTATGATTCAGTTCATGTTTTAAAATCATATGTTGAATGACTTTGCATTCAGATAAACAGCTTTATTCATGTTATTATGCTTAATCTTGCATTCAGATTATCATGTTTACATGTATTTATGTTCAGTTTATGCCAGTTAGTTTCCCATTCTTAATACTCAGTACATTCAAAGTACTGATCACATACTTCTTTGCACTATATTTTCTCATAATATAGGTTTGGATTCTCAGTACCCAAACCGTACTTAGAACGCTCCCGTGCCATATTCAACAGTAGATTTTGGCGAGTCCTCCTCATTCGAGGACTAGTTATCAGTTTTTTATTTTCTTATTAGTTTATTTTAGATACAGTCAGTTGGAGTTAGTTGGGGGATTGTCCCAGCAATTCACTCTAAGTAGAGGCTTTTAGATAGATGTTTATATTTTCAGTATGGTTTTAGTCAGTCACACTTATTTCTAATTTTGGTTGATATTCATTCTTTCACTATGACTATTTTATTAGTTTTTTATTTCAGTCTAGCTTCCGGCCAATATGTTTTTATGTTTCAGTAATCGTAGTGTTTATCAGGCGATGGTTTAGCTTGGGGTCACTTGTGACTCTAAGCACTGTGTTACGACTAGGGGGTAGTCTAGGTTTGTGACAAGCTGGCCTGTCTAATCTAGACCAGTAGCATGGTACTAAGGTTTTGTTCTCTCCTATAAAAAGAATATTTGACAAGAATTCTCTCCTATTAAAAGAAGATTTGACAAGATCAAAACCTAATTCTTGCAATCAAGAATTATCTTTCAAACTAAAACCATCTAAGGAACATTGCTCACATTCAACAAAGGACCTGATCAAGTGTTGTCAAGCCTTTATTGTAGTTTGAATTTTGCGTTATTTAATTCTCACATTGTAAATCTACTCCCAAGTAGTTTGGATTTTGTGTTCTTTCATTCTCACATTGTAAATCTACTCCTAAGTTATAAAGGACAGTACATTGTTTGCTTGTCTAAGTCTTAGATTGAGTTGCATTAATTAGAGTTAGTTGGATGAATCATCTAGTGTTTAGTAAATTCTCCTTTTTATCATTTGTTTGATGTTTGTCTTGGGTAGAGTTATCTAGGAGTGTTGACTAGAGTTAGTCGATGTGGCGGTGTGGCAAAGATACTATATCAGTCTTGTAATAGATTTATTACAAGGATTTACGATTAAAAGTTTAATCCTTGTGATTACTAGAGTCTGTAATCACGTTTTGGCTTGAATTTTATGGAGTTTATGGAAAATCCTATGAGATAGGTCGTGGTTTTTCTATTTTGAGTATGGAGGTTTTCACGTAAATATTATGTGACTTTTATCTTTTAGCTCTTTACTTTGTCTCTTGCTTATTTATTGATCTTGTGTGTCAAGGGACTGGGTCCCTTTACTCATGGTGGACTCGTATAAGCTAAAAATGTTGACTTATGACTGAGTAAGGGCAAATTTGAGCTATTGTTGTTAACATTAAAAGCATATATGAACCGATAGAAAAACATTAAGGGCATATATGGACATATCAGATTGTATAATAGAGAGAAGTATTAAACCTTTCTCATTAGTAGAGGGACAAATATGAACCTTTTCCCTTATTTTTTAGACAAATTTGCTTCTATGAATACAACTAAAGTTTCTAGCTATAACAAGTATATGGCTATAAAATGTTGGGGATTCAAGACGTGAATTGCAAATATTGATAGATGGTTTACAAAAATAACACAACCGAAGTCTTGGTACTCATGAAATAAGCTAAAAGTAAGATCACCCCCCTTGTACAAGGATGATTTACAAAAAGTCTCAAGCAATAAAATGGCAAGAAAGTCAGCTAACCTTTCAAATGGCTGATAAGGAAAGCAACTAGGAATTTACTGAAAGGTAGTAAACGACTGTAAAAGCACGTAGTGCAACAAATACATGGAGAAAAGAACACAAGAAACACAACTTATGAATAACAATCAACATTTATAGTTAAAAAGGCACAAAAGTTATAACATTCGTAGTAACAAAGAAAAACAATTTGAGAGGAAAAAAAAATTATTTATTACTTAAGGATTGCAATGGCATGCATGCAATCTTATTACAAAGTAATTGTATGTATAAAGAATAAAATAGTTGACTTTATTGGAATATGACGACAAATTCAACTAGGGAATGGAATATTATATTACTTCACTTATAAAATTACATTGGTATGTTGTTGTATTATTGTAATACTTATAATATTATATCACATTGGTGTTGATGTATTATAAATCATGTTGGTACGATAGCAACTTCAAGTCATCTTGTTTTGATGGAGATTGGAGATTAATAGGTTAAAAAAAGACATTCCAAAACATAGAAAAATGGCAATATGACATATCTCTCAGGGGCTAAAATTATTATCACTAACTAAATTTTATACAAGGGGAAAGGTCAAAAGTTACCCTTGTGGTTTTCAAATTGGCCTATTTTTCCCCTCTTTAAAGTTGAGGTCAATCATGACCTTGCCATTCTCATACAATTTCCTTTTGATTTTGCAAAATGATTACTTTCTCACCTTTTCATTCATGGAGCCATTTTAAATAAACATGAAAATGGTCAAAACTATGCTCCTCCATTTTGCAAAATGTTCACATTTTCCCTCAATATAGTAATCTGAGATACTATTTCTCTTTGTGGAAAAAATCAACATTAACCCAGATTATTATAGTAATGGCAAAAGTAAACATTTCACAAACTAGATGAGCAGATTTGAACCTTTTCATGTTTCCGTTATTAAAAGGGTAAAAGTGAACTATCATAAACCACTGAGGCAAATGTGCATCAGTTTTGTAACGAGAACATGGTTCGCCACAACTTTAGGTAAAGGAAAAAAATAGACCATTTCAAAAACTATAAGGGCAATTTGAACTTTGTTTATTTAAAGAAATAAAGTCTTTAGTTTATAGAAGGGGATGACAACTTAAATTAAAATAATATAGATATTATACAACATTGGTGTTAAAATTGTATTACAAACCAGGTTGGTTATGTAGCATCTTTGCACTAACTGACTATGAATGAGCGAAGTCAAAAGATTATATATACTTGCATTTGTGTGTGTGTGAGAGAGAGAGACTGGACTCTAAATTTCAATTACATTAAGGACCACGAAGCTTGCCTCATTAAATTTCAATAGAATTTCAAAATAATTTTCTAACAAATTGAACTTATTGGGTGTAAAACTTTTGACCTATTGTAGCTGGTTATTATTTTTCAGATTACACTATCCAATTATTAGAGGTGACTACCTATAATTATTTTTTAGGCAACCTTATAGTATTAAAATCTTTATACAGCCAAATCGATTAGGCGATGCACTCTTCCATTTTTATCTGTCAAGTTTTTTTTCTAAATGTAATTTTTGCCCGTTACCAGCATGAAAGGTCAATAAAAAGAAAAAAGAGTTGAAATATAGAAATGGGAAATACTTGGGGTCCTTTCATTACAATTACCAAGTAAACTCTATCTAAACTCTAAAAAAGAAAGAGGTTACTTTACCGAATGGGTTGACAATTTCAACTGAAGAAATATAATTGTAACCTAATGAAAGAAGTTGTTCCACTATTCATGAACATGCAAGGTATTTATACAATTTACAAGGAATCCTATAAAATAAAATAAATAAAAATAAATTTAATAAGCATTCTAGAATCACTCTAATGATTTGGTTATCAGATTATGCAATATTCTACAATCACTGAAATAATTTGTGACCATATACTGTAACACTGTCCCTCAAGCTAGAGCAAAGATATTGAATATTGATCAGGCCCAGTTTTTCACAAAGATAACTAACTCAAGTTCTATTTAATACCTTGGTGAACAAATCGTCTAATTGTTCTCCTGTCTTTACGTAGCCTATGAAAATCAAATTTTCCTGAATCTTCTCAAAGATACGTGATAATCGACCTCAATGTGTTTAGTTTTTTCATGATACACCGTATTTGAAGGTATGTGAAGAGCAGTCTAATTATCACACAAGATTTTTATCAGTATATGATGCTTCAATCTAGTTTCAGATAAAATATAATGTATCCACATAATCTCATCCCTAGATTATAACATAGACCAATACATAGACTTTGCATTGGATCGAGATACAACACTTTGCTTCTTACTTGATACTAGGTTGACTCCAATAATAATATAATAGCCTATTGTAGATCTTCTATTAATTTTGGATCCTACCTAGTCAGCATAAGCAAAACACTCAACACGAGTATGTTTGTAATTACTATACAGTATGCCAAGTCTAGGAGCTCCATTCAAGTAATATATAATCAGTTCCAAAGCATCCTAATGCTTAATTATAGGTGCTAACATTTTGCTAATAATACTAATGAAAAAGGCAGTATATAGAGGAGTCACAGTAGGGTAGTTTAACTCCTCAACTAACCTCGTGTATCTCTCTAGATCATAAAAAAGATAGCCATTATCTTCTATCGGATGCAACCATTGAAGTACCGTAAGGTTTGGCTGCCAAATTTTCAGTGTCTGTAAGCAAACCAAGAATACACTTTCTTTGAGATAGAAAAATTCCTTTCTTGCTTCTATTTACTTCTACTCCTAAAAAGTATTTCAACTACCCCAAATCCTTTATATGAAACCCAGTATGCAGGAAAGACTTGAGGTCAGAGATCCCCGTATATACACTTCTAGTAATAACAATGTCATCAACATATACAACAAAAAGGTTAGTGTAATTTGTGGATTATCGGTAGAATACAGAGTGATCATATTTTCTCATTTTTAGTCCAAACATGTAAACTACCTCACTAAAATTGCCCAACCAAGCTTGAGAACTCTACTTCAATCTATAGAAGCACTTCTTCAAGTGAAAAAATTTTCTATACTCTCCCCGAGCAACTAAATTAGATGGTTACACCATATACTCTTTCTCTTAAATATCACCATAAAGGAATGCATTTTTGATAGCCAACTGATGTAAAGGACAATTCTCAGAAGAAACTAAAGAGATAAACGGTTGGGCAGAAGTGAGTTTGGCTACTGGAGAGAAAGTGTTTGAATAATCCACCCCATAAGTCTGAGCGTAGACTTTAGCTGGAAGTTTGGCCTTGATCTAGCCATAGATACATCTAGATTAGTGTTAACTGTGAACACCATTTACATCCCATCTGTTTCTTCTCATTGGGTAAATTTACCAAATCCTGTATGTGATTTTTCTCTATTCGTGTATTTTCTAAAGCATTGTGTTTGACTATCTAGGATAATGCAAAACTCCCTTCATAATTTTAGGTAAAATAATAGAGTCTAGAAAACCAATAAAGTATCTAGATTTAGGATATAAGCGATCATAGAAAACAAAGTTACAAATAGAATATGTGGATTTGCAAGTATGTATACCTAGTGTCTTGAGTAGATATAGCCTAATGTGATAATTTCTTTCCCCTAGCACAGCGAGGTTGACTGTGTTCGCTCTTGGTTATCTGTATTACATTGATTTAGGGATGATTATGACACCAAAGATACGTTGACTTTTTGTGGCTCTGTTATGATACTAGAGTTAGCAATTTAGTATGTTACCTATTATTGAGTTTGAGATCCTTAGACTTGGCTCACGGGTTGTGAAAGCTTTTATTTGGTTATCCTTTCTGATATGACCAATTTGTGAGATGGACTAGTTTGACATCTATTTTTTGCTTATGGCTAGTCCATCATCTAATAGTGATTTTGATATTGATGTTGAGATACTACGAATTCATCTCATAGGTTTGTTGGGTTCATTCCCTTGGGATGGTTTACCCTGTTGTTAGGATGGAGATTGGATAATCCTTTATTTTTCTGATATGGTTTTTCCTTAAATGGAGGTGGAAAGGTAGAGGTAGGTGGCCTTTTCTATGATCACTTTTTAATTTGGCAAATTAGAAATTTTTCATCTTATGTTGTGGATTTTCTAGTGGTGTTCTTGGATTTGACCTTGGTTTCGAGATTGGTATATTTCTTCTATGATGATGTGATTCTTGGATGGCTCGAGTGGTGATTTCCTACATGGGTGGATTTGGTAAATCCCCATTTCAGAGATTGTACAACCTAATAAGTCTTGGTGGAGTGTTTCTCCATGATGATATATGCCTACGGCTATACTTTACTGTGATAGAGTGTTAGATTGATTAGTTATCAGCTAAAGTTGCATTTCTCTAAGTTGTTAGAGTTTTTTTACAATACTTATGGTTTCATCCTTGCAAAGTTTTTTAGTATGTTTGGATAGTTCATGCCCTCCAGTGGATGTGGAATGGGTTATTTGCATTTTTGGCCAGTGATTCATCCTTTGGTGTGATTTTTATTTTGTGGCTATGCTTCATATTCTATAGCTGATATAGAGTTGATTGATTGTGAAATCAGTCAGTGGTTATCCTTGTGGTAATTTTTCTCTTTAGACATGTATCAATAGTGGCTTTCTATGATTTATCTCAGATATATTAGATTTGGATACTAAAGTCGATTTGAGATAGTTGACATTGATATAGTTTTATCTTCTTAGTTTTGGGGTTGACTCCTTTGAATGGCAATTTGGAAGTATGATAGATTTGAAGCATTAATGCCTACCCATTCTTAGTTTTGGTTTAGATAATTGGAATCGAGCAATTCAACCTTGGTATTGAGATTTTTGCTTGGTGTTGTAGAGCTTGCACACAGCTTTTATTTTAGACTTGTCTTATCTCAGATTTCATTCATAGGTTGGTTGAACAATCTCTATGATTGCCTATTTGGTCTTTTTGACATCGATTGGATTATAGTTGATAAGTGTTTAGATGATAGCCCATGGACTCGATATTGTTTCTTTCATATTTGACCCTAAGTCTTGAGTTTTCCTTGTGAATTTTTGATGATTTACTCAATGGGAGTAATATACTCGAGTTGGATTTAGTATGACTTCATTTGAGGTGGATAAGATATCTTGGAGTGGGATATTCAGGATGAGTAGTGATACCTTGGATTTTAAGATTTTAGTTTGATTTTTATTTAGACTGGTTGTAGCATTGGCATGGCTTCCACCCCTCGATTATCTTAATTATATGCCCGCACAGTGCCTTATGAGCTTTTTTTCTTGTTTGCCTTATGGACTTTTAACGGATTAGCCTTAGTTCTTTATGTTCTCTATGATGAGACTGTGTAGGCATGACTCAAGTGGTTTTCCTCTTGGCTTAGAGTAGATAGCATGTGCAAAATGGTAAAGGAAGTGTAAATTTGGATTTGGATTTGGAGGTATGACTCATGACTTGGGTAGGCTTTAGCTCAGATGAACCTTTGTTGATTGATGTGGGTATGGAGATGGTATCAGTGTGATGTGGTTCGGATGTGCATGCATCAGTTTTCTTGGTTCAGTTTGAGGCCAGTTAGTGGTTAAGTTGAGTTTTGGCTGTTTGGAAGAAGAATGGCAGTACTGGTTGAAAAAGGAATACCTTTGGCAAAATAACTTAGAAGTATTTTCTCTTTGCTGAGGCTATCTGGGAAGTCATGCTTGGAGCATGTAGGGCTAGTATCTCATCCCTTCAAGATTTTGAGATTCTTTCTATCCGTTGAATTTTAGGGACAAAAGTCCTTTTAGTAGTGGATTATGCAATGACCCTTAAGATCATTTTCCATATTTACGTTTATATTCACCATTTAATATTCTCCATATCTGCCAAAATTCATTATGACTTTCTAGGACTGATGGTTTGGTTACTGGGCAGTTCGTTGGGTGTTTAAGCCAAAAGTCTTTGCTAGTTCCAAATGGCCACCAGGTAAAAATATTAGTGAAATGATCTCAATGCAAATTTCAACTGCGTTGGCGGATCTGGAATATTGATTTTAGGCTAGGAAGACCTTTGGTTTGTGTCCAAATGCACCTGAGCTCATTTCGACCTACCGATCAGAAAGTTGAAAATTTGAATGTTTATGTCTGGGACCCATATTTGATCGAAATGACCTCGGATTGAAAGTCTGACTTTGCCAATGCATCCAAAACATCAAATTTAGTGTGGTTACATATTTCGTTTACAAAAAATAGATTTCGGATGTATCCCAAGTCATTGGCCAAAACATGGAATATTTTTCAAGTTTCAGCTGTCATCTGGTGCAGCAAAGGACCGCAATCGCAGAAGGGGATTCGCGATAGCAATGCCGTGATTGTGACTAGTGTGGGTGTGTGATCGCATGACCTGAGGGCCTAAGAAGAGTCTTTAAAAGGCCATTTTTGACCGAGAATTGTCTATTTCTCTATTGTGTTGAGACTCATAAACCCTAATAGAGTGTGAAGTCCTAAAATTGTGTCTTGGGTGTTGATTGAGAGCTTGAATAATTTGCGTAATCGTGATTAATGTTTAATCTAACGAATGAATCCTTCAATTTTTGTGTTGAATTCTTGATTATTTGACCTAAAACCCTAATGGCTTGAGGCTTGATTTTAGCCCAAATTTGGCTTTATTTTCACCCATTTCTTGAGTGTTATAACTCCCTAATGGTATTTGAACAATAGATTGGTCTCAAAAACTCATTTTTTGTATATGGGACCTACTTGGGGGTTTTGGTGTCATTTTGGACCCGAAGCACAATAGTGTGATATGGGTATTGTTAGACTCGTATTGATTAGTAGATTATGGTTTTGTTAATGTGATGAAATTTTGGGGATTGTGAAGAAAAGATGACCATATGGTGTATAATGTGAGGTTTGCGGTTCATCTTCGAGGTAGGCTTCTGTCTATGTATCTTCATAGATGATGGGTGATATATATTGCGGGTGAATTTGGATGTTAGGCTTGATTATGAATAGAATGTCTTAGCCTTGATTATTGATATTTGGGGATTAGATGAGGGTTTTGGATTCGTGAGATGGTATGTTTATAACCCTTTAGAATCCTATTTCCTTTTCCCTAGTTTAGATTAGCTTGTATCATGAATGCGATGTAATGCTAGGTTTGGGGTGTGGTTTTAGCATTAGAAGCATGATTAGTATATTTTAATCTAATTGGGCTAGTGTGGTGGTATTGAAATCATAAATTAGTTAGAGTTGACTAAAATGCCTTTCATTCTAGTAGAAGTCGCCATCTTAGGTATGAATATGGCTTACTTGACATCTAAAAGTTGAAATAGATATCTTAGCCTAGTTTGGGGCATAGTATGCCTAAATATGTGAATTGAGGATTAGAAGTAGGATCATCCGGCAACTCAGGCCAAGACTTGTGTTAGCCTTGAGGACTTAGATGTGGATGTTATGTATGGTTATGACTAGGAAAATTTAGTATAAGATTACTTCGTGATTTAGAAACTTGAAATGATGTTCCTCGGAATGTGTCTTTGGCTATGGCTATGACGCTCCTCTTAGGTATGATGTTGGCCTATAGAGATGCTATTTTCTCTAAGATATGATTATTGGACCTATAGAGATGTTATTTATAATGACCCGGGACTACCCCCTAGTCGTCACACGGTGCTTACGACCCCGAAGAACGACAAGCTAACCCATGAATGTATATGCTATGAGCACTAAATAATAATACTGTAATTAATCCAGAAAAATGGGCTGAAATACCATAAGGTTCAAAACATCTAAAATACTGATAAAATATAACATCTGTAAAACTAAATACTGTCTGAAAATCTAGTCTTAAAACCTCTAACTGAATCTGTCTGAAAGTAGAGTTGATGTGACAATCCCCCAACTAACTCCATCTACTAAACTACTACCTCTACTAAAATATGAAATAATAGAATATCCTCGACTGATGAGAAATCAATGTTAAACCTACAATTGCTGGCCGAATCTGAATCTACTATGCGTGGTTGGGAACCTGAGCATCTGAACCTATGATATAAACATCATAGCACAGGAAAGTATGTGTAGTATGTAGGAATGCACTGGTATGCTAGATGAGGTAAGGCTAAATGCAAGGGTTCATATGCATTAACAGTAACTGACTGAATCATATAGAGTAACTGAATATGAGAGTACATGGATAGCTGAAAATACTATAAATACTGAGTATGTAATATCGTCCATATATGTATACTATAACTGAGCTTTTCTGAAGCTAAGTACTGAGTTCTAATAACTGATAGTTGAAGTTACTGATAACTGATTTACTGATACTGATTAACTGTGTCTGACAGTCCTAATTCTGTAAAACTGAACTAAGTTCTAAATTGAAGACTTAAACTGAAACTGTAGGAGGTAATTGTCTAACCGACATGCGCCAATTTGAGCTAATCGGGGTCCAACCTATAACCCCAATTGGAAGGCTGTTACCACCGTGCCAAGGGTACTAACAACTGCGGTGGATTCCGTCCTAACTAATGGGTGACCCCTAAGATCATTTTTAACTAGCGGATGATCCCTGAGTATGTCAGTCCTATCTAATAGGTGATATCTCATAACCTATGCTGGCTACGTTGTTCTGGAACTTAGGGATTGCTTCTAGGGACCCAGTCCTATCTAATTAGTGAGACCCCATCCTTAGGCTCGCTCGATGCTGAATCCTAATCCCAACTGAAAGACATTGACTTGATCATACTAAACTAGATGGGACTGATACAGAGTTTACTGAGTTTTTCTAAGTTTTGTAACTGACTGAGTTCTACTGAGTTCTATCACTGACTGAGAGTACTACTAATCATGACATGACTGATACTATCCTGTCACTGACACTAGATCTAGGTAAACAGATAAATTGTCGGGTATTAAATACCCCCAGGACTCGATAGCATGAAAAGTAAAGCAAAGCGTCATCTTGAATAACATAACAATGTTCACTTGATCATAATTCATTCATAGAGACATTTCATCAAACACCTATAATGCATTAACTTATACATGGATGGGAAATACATGTTAGCATACTATAATGGCATTATTTCATTCTCATAGACAATTTATCAAACACATAAGAAGCATACTTGGTTCATTAAATCATAAACACTTCGAGTTGACATGGTTACAACAATCAAATTGCAAATTGAAGGGTTTATCATGAATATCATGTAATTCAACACATACTAGAATAAATTCTTGGAACTTGTAATCTAAATCACGGATTAAAACTCAAACAACATCAAGAACATGAATTCATTCTAATTCAAACATGGAAATCATAAATCTGAGATCTTGTACATTTATAAAGGGTTTCTTGGACTCTATGGGTGAAAGGAACTCATAGATGAACACCTAACATACCTTGGAAGATTCTTTCCTTAAGGTTCTTGGAAGAAATCCTTAGACTTCTTCTTGATTTCTTGAACTAGGGTTTTTGCCTCTTTGAGAGAGAATGCTTTTTAATTTGGGGATGAATTGAATAATGAGTAGCTAAGGATGTTTTTAGTGATTAAATCCCGTACCTAGGCATAATAAAATTAAGGGAAAGGATTGTTTTAACCCTGGGCATCCTTTTAATTTTTCATGAAAATTTTTTGAAATGGGCACCTGGTGCGACGCTCCACTATCGTGTCGTGACACTAGAAAGTGGACAATTGGGAACTGGGCTGATGGTACAACACGACACTATCGCAGTGCCTCACTAGTTGAGATTTTGGTCCTTGACGCGATTCGGTGGAATCGCGTTGCCTCACTGGAAATTCACAATTGTGAACTGGGTCTATAGCGTGATGTTGTAATATCGTGGAGCAACACTATAATTGACGATTGCCATTTGGTCATGCTCTGCAATGCGTTGATGGCTTAGGCGGCACACTTTCTTACTAAAATGACTCTAACTCTTTGCCCAGGTGTCGGATTTGGGTGAACTTTTTATCGTTGGAAAGCTAATTGAATTTCCTACATAATGACAAGATATAACCTGAAATATACTGAGTATTTCAAAGATATTGTATGGGATTACTCATGTACTAAGACTTAAATTAACCTAGAGAAATACGGGGTATTATAATATCTCCCACTTGAGAATATTCATCCTCGAATAAGACTGATTAAGCTAAGAAACATGACAGATTGAGTTTACATGCTGAACACGCAAAACTAAAACGTGACTACATGACTGAACTACTAATAAACTAAGTTCTTATACTGAACATGCATATCTGAGACATGAGTATATGACTGAACTGATTCATGAATGCCTGATCGAATGTGCAACGGTAATAGAGTATCAAGATTATAACTGTAATTGAACATGGAGCTAGGTATAGATAAGAAAGACTGCTACCTTAAGCTTAGAATACTGGTGAACTTGAGATCATTTACTGAACATGTATGAGTGGGAACATGAGGGAAAGACTAAGCCTGAAACATGATACATGAACTGAATACGTGAACTGAACTGATTCCTTGATATATGCCACAACTTGGGAATAGTCATACGACTGAGATTGGAACAAGAGGTTCAACTTATGAGTACCTATTATCCATAACTGGATTCATGACGTGAAGAGAAAATAGAAGGGATATAACATGAAAGCTCGGGGATTATTGTGCATCTCCCTCTTTGGATACTATGTCTCTCGAGAATGCTGACTTGGCTGAGATACTAAGGAAAAGCATGAGACAATGTATGGGGAACCTATGAACTGAATCATGACTGAATATCTGGGATCTGAAATTGAGGCATGATACATAAAATGGGTTGAACTCGTAACTACTAGAATGTTCCTGTTTGGGATAAGAAGACTAGATGAAAAGATGGTAACCCATCCAAATTTGTCCTCTTAACTGCTAAACTGAATTGCAGGCTTTAAGAACTGACTCATACTAAAAACTTATACTCTACTGAAGCATTTTTTAGACACTCTTTCTATATGGTTCTAATGACTTGGGGGAGTAAGAAACCCTGGTATGGTCTGAATAAGAAACCACAACATGGCTAAAACTTTATAATATGGACACTAATAACCCTACCTACTGAGGTCCGAGCTTAACTAAATTCTACCGCTAAATTCAAGCCTACTCAAATCTTCAAAATACATTTAGCCACTTACACACCAACATGATATTCAAGCCTATTTTCATAACTAAAACCTCATATAAAATGAGTATGTAACAATCTTTTCTTAACATGATCTGTTTTCCCTCTCCCATCTAAGAAACTACTCATCACTACATTATTTCATAAGGAGAGTTCACTGAAGGTTAAAACATAAGGACCTAAAGTATGAATGGACAATATACTGAACTTGAAATTTAACTGAAGCCTGAGGAAAAGAATATCAACATCATGGATTTATCAAGAGTTCTAAACTGAGAATCTACATGATGAAATCTAAACTTGGCTGATCATTAGGAGCATAGCATGAGTCATGTGAACTGAGCATACTGTAAGGTATGAGTACTGACATTACTGACATTACTACTAAAATATAAAACCCTGACTTGGCTACTTGTTCTACCATCTCCCCCCTAAGCTTAAAGCATTTATTTTAAGTTTGTGAACCTCCTAATAAATTCTAAATCGAACTGAAACCACTTTACTCTACAGCCTGAGATACAATAATACTTATAAACACCGAACTTATCCAAAAGGGCTACACCTGATATTATAAGGTCCACTGCTAGTACTTCCTTCTAACAAAAAATACTTAGTTTTCTATTGCCCCATCAATCATTATATAGCAACCTTAACATTGACTATCTTAGATTTCTCAATGTTTCTTTCTACTAGCTCAATCTTAAAAGATTCAAACTTAAATCATCTAAAATGGAGGTACTACCCATTCATCCAAGGACTAGTTCATAAAGACACTAAAATGGAACAACTCTATTACTGAAATTAACTGAAGGGATATTTTGAAATGCTATAATCGAGCAATTCCTGTATACTCATCTGGCAGGAATAGATTTTCCTATAGAGGTAAGCACAAGGAAAGGTTTTGTAATCAGAAAGAAGAAAAGAATTAGACTGAGATTTTTTTTTTAACTGGAGCTCATGCTTACTCGCATGACATGAATAATATAAAAAGGGAAACTATTTCTAAATCATCTCATAGTCTCATGTCCATAAGTGTGGCATGCTAAACACCCATGCCCAAGACTTTACTAGATGCAACTTTCAGACTTTCTAGGACACTGTTGAACCTTAGGCTCTAATACCAAGTTTATAATGACCCGGGACTACCTCGTAGTCGTCACACAGTGCTTACGACCTTGAAAGACCACAAGCTAACCTATGAATGATATCTACTATGAGCACTAAATAATAATACTATAATTAATGCAGAAAAATGGGCTGAAATACCATAAGGTTCAAAACATCTGAAATACTAATAAAATATAACATTTGTAAAACTAAATACTGTCTGAAAATCTAGTCTTAAAACATCTAACTGAATCTGCCTGAAAGTAGAGTTAATGGGACAATTCCCCAACTAACTTCATCTACTAAACTACTACATCTACTAAAATATAAACTAATAGAATATCCTTAAACGATGAGAAATCAATGTTAAATCTACTGCTGCTGGCCGAATCAGAATCTACTATGCGTGGTCAGGAACCTGAGCATCTGAACCTATGATATGAAATATCATAGCACGGGAAAGTATATATCAATACATCGAAATATACTGGTATGCTAGATGAGGTAAGGCTAAATGTATGGGTTCATATGCATGAACAATAACTGACTAAAAGATATAGAATAACTGAAGATGAGAGTACATAGATAACTAAAAATACTGTAAATACTAAGTATGTAATATTGTGCATATATGTATACTATAACTGAGCTTTTCTAAATATAAGTATTAAGTTTTGATAACTAAGTAACTGATATTCAAATTTATTGATAACTAATTTACTGATGCTGGTTGAGTGTATCTGACAGTCTTGATTCTATAAACTAAATTGAGTTCTAAACTGAAGACTAAAACTAAAATTGTAGGAGGTAATCATCTAACCGATATGCCCTAATCTGAGCTAATTGGGGTCCAACCTGTAACCCCAATTAGAAGGGAGTTAGCACCGTGCAACGGGTGCTTTTAACTACTGTGGAGTCAGTCCTAACTAATGGGTGACCTGAGATCAGTCCTTAACTAGCGGGTGATCTCTGAGTATGTCAGTCCTATCTAATGGTGACATGTCTTAACCTATGCTGGCTACATAGTTTTGGAACTTAGGGATTACTTCTAGGACCTAGTCCTAGCTAATGGGTGAGACCCCATCCCTAGGCTCGCTCGGTGCTGAATCCTACTCCCAACTTAAATACATTGATTTGATCATACTGAACTGGACTAGACTAATATAAATTTTAATGAGTTTTTCTAAGTTCTGTAACTTACTGAGTTCTGTAACTAACTAAGAGTACTACTGATCATGACGTAAATGATACTATCCTATCACTGGCTCTAGGTAAACAACTAAATTATTGAGTATTAACTATCCCCGGGACTCGTTAGCATGAAAAGTAAAGCAAAATATCATCTTGAATAACATAACAATGTTCACTTAGTCATAATTCACTCATAGAGACATTTTATCAAACACTTGTAATGCATTAACTTATACATGGATGGGGAATACATGTTAGAATGCTATAA
This sequence comes from Capsicum annuum, assembly GCF_002878395.1. Classification (NCBI taxonomy): domain Eukaryota; kingdom Viridiplantae; phylum Streptophyta; class Magnoliopsida; order Solanales; family Solanaceae; genus Capsicum; species Capsicum annuum. Next base: position 200,848,069 of record NC_061121.1, read on the forward strand.
TGGCATTATTTCATTCTCATAGATAATTTATCAAACACATAAAAAGTATAATTGGTTCATTAAATCATAAACACTTAGGGTTAACATGGTTACAACAATCAACTTACAAATTGAAGGGTTTATCATTAATATCATGTAATTCAACACATACTAGAAATAATTCTTGGAACTTGTAATCTAAATCATGCATTAAAACTCAAACAACATCATGAACATAAATTCAATCTTCAAACATGGAAATCATAAATCTGTGATCTTGTATATTTAAAAGGGAATTCTTGGAATCTATGGATGAAAGGAACCCATAGATGAACACCTAACATACCTTGGAAGATTCTTTATTAAAGGTTCTTGGAAGAAATCCTTAGACTTTTTCTTGATTTTTTGAAATAGGGTTCTTGCCTATTTGAGAGAGAATGCTTTTTAATTTGGGGATGAATTGAATAATAAGTATCTAAGGACATTTTTAGTGATTAAATCCCGTATCTGGGCATAATAAAATTATGGGAAAGGGTTGTTTTAACCTTGGGCATCCTTTTAGTTTTTCATGAAAATTTTTCGAACTGGGCACCTAGCACGATGCGCCACTATCGTGTCGTGCCACTGAAAGTGGAAAATTGAGAACTGGGCTGATAGCACAATGCGGCACCATCATGGTACCTCACTGGTTATGATTTTGGTCCTTGGCGCGACGTGGTGGAATCATGTTGCCTCATTGGAAATTGATAATTGTGAGCTAGATTTATAGCACGATGTGCTAATATCAGGGAGCGACACTGGAATTGACAATTTCCATTTGGTCATGCTCCACGACGCGTTGATGTCTCAGGTGGCACACTATCTTACTAACTTGTCTCCGGTGTCGGATTTGGGCGAACTTTATATCATTGGAAAGCTAATTGAATTTCCTATACAATGGAAGGATCTAAACTAAAATATACTGAGTATTTCAAAATTTTCGTATAGGGATTACTCATGTACTAAGACTTAAATTAAGCTAGGGAAATACGGGGTATTACATTATTCCTCCTAGTTATGATTGTTGCGCCCATAGAGACTATATTCCTCTTAGAGATGTTGGTTGGGCCTACAGAGATGGTTTTTCTCTTAGTTATGTTTATCGGGCCTATAGAGATAATATTCCTCATTGATATGCCAATTAGATGAGAGAGATTTTATTCCTCGTAAGTCATGATGTATGACCTATTGATATGAGATAGCTTATAGATAATTGCATGATTAATGATTTTATGCCTCCTAGATATGAGATGCCTCCTACGTGAGAGATGATTACATGCTTATTATTATTATGCCTCCTTATGAGAGATTCCTCCTATATGTGAGATGATTAAGGATATGCTATGGCTTACAAATATGATTGACGATACAATTTACGGATGTGTATACAGGCCGAAGGCCAAGATTATGATGTGGTGATTATTCTGGACATGTATTGGGCCGAGGTTCGTGCTATGATATTGATTATGTATCTGAGAAATGTTTATCATTATAAAGAATGCGATTACATTTTATGAATATACATATATATGTGTGTATATATATCTACCTATATGACTCTATGGTGCTACCATATATCCCTTCCTTCGTTGTTCATATTGTATAGTCATTTCTTTGACTTATATACTACTATATATCTTTTTTCACTCTTTATTCGTATATTGGCCTGGAATATACAGTATAGCATTGACATATATTGAATGTACCTGGAATAGAATAGTTCACCTTAATATTTTCCTTAGTCTTATTATGACGTACTCTTGGGAATGAGTAGGATAGTTTTTTCTTATCATCACATAGACTTATGATATAATTTTTGGGTTCTTGGGTGTAGTTTCGATTCTGTTTATATACTGTATATATCTTCTTAATCTTCGGAGCTCAGTTGGTAGTTGCCTACTAAGTACTATTCATTTGGTACTCATACTATACTTCTGTAGCCTGTATTTCATTGTATAAGTTATCATTGTTGATAAGTACATCATGTGGAGCATCCAGGGTTCAGAGACTTAGAGTGAACTCCTGATGTTTAGTGTATTACTCATCTCTCTCTTGCGTATAAGACTAATCTCTATATTGTAAAAAAAGATAAGTTTTATCAATGTAATTCTCTTTATATTTCACTCTTGTACTCTTATTATATTTAGAAGCTCTTGATACCGTTAGGTTTTAGGATTTTCTTATGTATTGATCTTTACCTCACATATTCCATATTTTTTTCCTTATATTGTTGAGTAGTTCATTACTAGCTATTTCAGACTACTAGTTGGCTTGCCTACTGGTGGGTTATGGTAGGTGTTATCATGACCTAAGAAAATGGGTCACAAAAAGCAGTCAGATGTACCCCAGTCTGAGAAGGGTATAGAGTAGGCTTCCCTTAAGGTACCAGTACAGAAAGAGTAGAGTCCCGCACCAACACATGCCTTTGAGGCACGTCTTGATAAGAAAAATCTAAGGTACTGTGTATAGAAGATACAAGAGATATTTGATAAGGACAATTGCATTACGGAGGATGGATGATCTAAGAGGCTTATTTATGAAGAGCATTGTATTGATCTATCTGGGCCTAGCAGAGTACCACAGATACGGTTTTGTTTTGATCTGTATCAGTTAGAGTGGATGACTAAACCACTTATTTCTTACAGCCCAGCTATGGTACATGAGTTTTATGCATCATACCAAGCTATAGTAGTTCCTCTTATGCTCAGATTTATAGGCCTAATGAAGTACATGGAGCAACCATAACTTGATCATAAACTTGTGAGAGGGGTCAGAGGATATCTTTTAGTAGAGACTATCTATCGGGTTATTTTTGGTCCAGATTATATCACTTTTGCATCTACAGTAGAGTGTGGCTACAGATAGAGATTCGTACATGATCGATAGATTATGCTAGAGGCTGGGCATATACGAGAGAGGGTTGAGATATGTCACCTTTGGGTGATGCTACCCAATGGATTAAGGGTTATGGTGTGATCAAAAAGTGTATATTGACCTTTGAGGCCAAGTATTGGTGGTTTTTCATTTGATATCGACTATTCCCCAAAGCTTCAGATAATTTTTTAACTTGGAAGGGAGAAGTCATGGTTGCTAGTATGATGGTCGCATATGTTATTGATTTTGTAGACATTTTCTGGAATGAGATCTATGATAGAGCATTGAGGGAGATGACTAATTTTTCATTCCCGTGTATGATTTAAAAACTATGTTACAAGACCGGTGTACCTAAGATACTGAGAATAGATGAGAGGGTACATGTGATGGCTACTGCACAGATGAAAAGTATGAAAGATATGGCATGTCCAAGCCTTCCTAGGAGATCTAAAGAGCCGACTGCAGTACCTTGGGTCCAAACCGAGGGCCCATTAGTTTTCACAGAGCCTGGTGATGCATATGTAGGTAATGTGGGTATTAGTGTTGATATTGAGATAGTGGAGTAGAGAGTCTCCAACTTTGAGTACTTAGGGTGAGGGGACAATATCCACTTCCTAAACAGCCTTGGCTTTGACTTCAAAGCCGATTGGCGTATCTTTAAATCCTACTTTCCTATCCACTATATCTCATACTATAGGTATTATTACTATATATCGAGTTCTTACAGATCTTAGTGGATAGTTAGAGGGACACGAATTGTCGATTGAGGGTTTTTTTAGACCAAGATGACTATCCTATATGAGTAGATGCATTCAGTGGTTTGGACTAGATTCAAGTAGTTAGAGGCCAGATAAGAGGCCTCATAGAGATCTTTACTATGTGAGCTATATGTTGACTTCCAAGCACGTCTTAATGAGTTTCAGAGATGGGTTACAACCTAATTTACATAGATAAAGACACCGAATCTAGCCCAAATAAGGAAGGATTTTGATATATGACAAGTAGAGGTACATTTTCTCATAGAGAGCCGAGTAGTAGCCACTCCCTTAGTTATACCCCCAGTGGTCCAAATATCACCTCCGAGCACACCTAGACAGTTTGTTTTCTTTGCGAAGGATGAGGAGGGGGTCCCAACAGTTGGGGCCAAGAGAGATCACATAAGAGACTTGTAGGATCTTAATATTCCATATGACCAAGCGATTAAAAGGGTTCGATGGATACTGTGATTATTCACAGGTAGAGGCATGTAATAACCTAAATTTTTCCTAAGCTTAATTTCTCCTCAAGGAGGTTAATGAGTGACTTCCTAAGTGAGTATCATTTTAACCATATAGAATTTCCCTAATTTCAACTTTTTATCACATGGTAAATTTGATAAGCTTTCCATTGATATAAGATTCGCCCAAATCCGATGTCCGGGCAAGAAGTTATAGCTAATTTAAGTCCTAGTCATAAAACAGCTTTATTTTAGTGCTTGGCGCATCGCGGAGAGGGTCTATTTAACAATTGTCAAATTCCAGTGGAACTCCATGATAGTAGTTCATAACGGAGGACCCTAATTTTCCAATAGTCAATTTATAGTGGCCTAGCATAATTGTGATGCGCCACGCTGAAGTTCTAGGTCCCAACCAGTAGGACAATTGATGGCTCCGCATCGCGGTGACTCCCAAATTCCTATTTGTCAATTTTCAGTGAGCCACCGTAATAGTGGCATGTTGCGGTGGCCTATAAAATCGGGTTCCCAGTTTAATTTTCCAGCTTTTTACAGAAGTTAAAAAGGGCACTTTGAACTTTTTCCAAGCCTCCTAAACCGTACAAACACCAAATTAAAGTCATTACAAGCATTCTACGAAGTTTTTCTCAAGTTTTCTCTCAACAAAAATCCTAAGTATCCAAAACCTCTTCCAAGAATCTGAAGAATCCACCATAGATTTTCTAAATTGAGTCAAGATTCAAGGTTCCCAAGTCAAGGGCTTCAAGAACCCTCATTCAAGAGTACGAATAGAGTCCCAAAAGTGAAAGTTCATCCAAAGCTTCTAATTCAAGGTATGGGGTTTGAACAAGGATGATTATTTCGTCATTGTGCCCAAAACTTGTTTTAAATTACAAAGATATATGACTTTATGAGTTCTCCTATGAATTTGAAGTGTGGGATCACACCCAATATTACTATGCATGAGATTTTGAAATTAGCCAATGTTCTAGAAATTGAAGTACATGAGTATGTTAAGATTTTAAGACAAATTGATGAACATTCCAGATTTCTATATGATTTGTGTATCCTTATGACATCTAGTATGCATTTTGATGAGTCTTAACTTGAGATGTGATTATGGGTCAGTAAACCCTACTTGAGATTTCAGTTTTATGAACTTTTCTACCATAAGCATCCATGATTTGAGTATTTTGAGATTATTGAGAAAGTTTTGACCTTAATGGTCATAGTAGCTTTGAAATCCACTTTACCAAGTGAGATTACAGATTTTATAGTTGGGTTCTTATGAATAATGAGATTATTTTAAAGTGGATTTCCCTGAGATGAGCATAGCTAACTAAAGGGAGTAGTATTTAGCACCAAGTTGGGTAAGTTACTATGGTTTCATACCCCAAAACTACATGCCACCGTAGGATTGAGATTTATAGGCCCGAGGCTGAGATAAGCGATCATTGAGTTGAGGTTATACTCTCCGACAAGGGTATGATGCCTCTCCCCAATGTGAGGTTTCTTCCTTAGGAGGACAAGACGTTAGACTCCATGTAGCTCACATGGTTTATGTTGGTTATAAGAATCTCCCAAGTGTCCAAAGTTATATAATCCCAAGTTCTAAGTATCCCAAGTCTAAAAGAGTTCTAGAGTTCCCAAGTGTTGAAAGTTCCTAAAAGTTCTGAGTCCTTGAGTTTTAAAGAAATTTTACTCTCAATGACATAAAAGTAGGAGTTTGAAAGTATTGTTTAAATTTCCTTTAGCCTTCAAGTATTGAGAATAATATGAGAGTAGAGATTGTTAAAGTTAAGTATAATGACTCATGAGATTTGTATTTCATGCTTCACTCTTCACGATTCATGAAAATTATATTGTAGATTTATTTAGGCCATATGAGTCATTCATTTATGCATGCATGATTTTATAAAGAGTAATGATAATGTTTATTTAAATGTATACACCCCCATATACTCAGTATATTCCCACGTGCTAATCCACATCTACGTCTATGTGCTACATTGTCTTATAATGTAGGTTCAGGTGCTCAATCCCAGCCTCGTCAGTGATTTTTTAGTACCTTTGTCTAATCTCCACAATGGTAAGTCCTCATGGTTTGAGGACCTATCTTCAGATATTTCAGTATTTTAGTAGACATATTATTGCTTTCAGTTTAGTTTGAGTCAGTTAGGGGCCTGTCCCAATGGCTCTCTAGTTATGGAGTAGTAGAGGCTTTGTCAGACTAGTTGTCATATTGTTATTATGTTGAGTTTTCCAGTATTATGGTCATTTGGACCGAGTATTTTCTTCATATTTCCTATCATTTGATATGACAGTACCAGTGTTTTGTTTATTTTATCTCGAAATAAGTTATTATATGTAGTAATAGGATCAAAGGGTTATCTTGGGGCTACTTGTAGCCTTAAGCACCGTGTGACACTATGGGATAGGATTTTAGGGCATTACAAGGCATATAGAGATAGCCGCGAGTGCATCCTCAAGTAGTGTACCACTACCACCACTGCCTCTGTCAGCTGATATGCCCCTATCTAGGGATGCACATGACATGGGCGCCTAGTGTATCCCAGGTCTGTTCTCACTTTTCTTTGTTTTGTACTATTTTTGCGCATTGAGGACAGTGTACAATTTTTCATTGAGGTGAGATATACCATAGCCTTCGCAGGTTTTTGTTATCATGCTTTATTTTATGTCGATTATGGTATGGTTATAGAACCAACATGTCTAGGATAATTTGTATTGTATTGTGTTTTGTTTTGTATTGTGTTGTGTTTTTGTGTAATTAGGAGAATTTAAAGTATTTCAGGCAGTTATTATGTATTTATGGATTTTTGACAAAAATGATACCCCTCCAAAATTGTGTTTTAGAAATGTATAAATGTACATATGTGTGAACATTGTGGATCTTGATAAGGCATTAGGATTAGGGACATGATAATCACTTGCTAACAATTGCATGAACTGCATAAGTAGTAGTTTGTAATATTGATTTTGTGTCATGTGTGTGTGAGATGCTACTTAGTTCCCTTTGTGTGTCAAATCCAAAACCTGCTTTGTTAGACTTGCCTAGGTTCTAGGATAGTCGGTTAGGAAAGGATCATAGACCCTTTCTATTTTAGTCCACTTTTATCTTAAATGACCTTTCCTATGTGAAATAGTATCGCTTGATTCCTGTTTTGACTCTTACAGACTATTTTTTTGTTACACCTTCCACCTTCCTATTTGTATTACAATAAATCTATTTTGGACCTGGTCCTTCTTGGACATTGTGCACCTCAACTCAGACAAAATGCCAAAGTTGAAGGTGGTTATCATAGAGGTGCAGTGTAAAGTGGGCATATAGAAGGGTAAAGTGAGAGAAAAAGTTAGTAGGGATAGGTGTGGTAGAAAAAAGAAAAGAAAAATTGTGAAAAAGTGAAAAAGAAAGAATAAAAAACCACACCCAACCTGAATGTGCAACAAATAATAAAAAGAGTGAAATAAAAGGTAATTGGCTAGTAAGTAAGACCCCAAGGTGAGTGTAGTGCCAAAGAGGCTTAGTTACTTGATATGTCCATATGTACCATACCAGCCAAGCCTACATTATAAGCCGAGAAAAGTCCTATAGTGATCCTAACTTGACTGTATGGAAACTAAGGAAAAGAAAATAAGGGCAACCCTATGGTAGTTTATTCACATTGATTGGAACTTCTCCTCTGAGTGTGAGTGTCTCTTGACTGTCCCTGCATTGACATACATGATTTCATATGAGTGAGTGGGACTTCTTTGTTATGAGGGCACATAAGTCATATTGCTAGCCATTTGCTTGTTTCGGGTAGTGTAACTTGTACATGTGTGTGGTTGCCTATTGCTAATATAATTTCATACCATAATCCCATTGTGTCACATTGTTGTGCTTCATGTTCATACACAGTTGGTTTTGAAAAAGTAAGATTGTGAGGGGGGAGGGTTGTGTTTTGAGCTTAAAGTGTTGATTGACTGCCTTGAATAGCTTAGATTCTCCTAGTTAAGTGTCATTTTTATTTTGTTTCCTGAGGACATGCAAATGTTCAAAGTTGAGGGTGTTGATGTGTGATAGAAATATAGAACTTTCGATGCTTAAAACTATAAAAATATGCAAGTTTTTGAGGTTTTTTGTTAAATATGATGCGTTTTGGGTATGTTTTGTAGGAAATCATGTTTTGGATGATTATGGGGGCAATTATGGATTTTTGGACACATTACAGATTATTTGTGATCAAAGCATGTATGAGAATTGAAGAAAAGCTGAAAACATGACTCTGACACTTCCTTAGTCAACATGCGGACCGCATGTAGCACATGTGAACCGCATGTAGCACATGTGGACCGCATGTGGGAAAATCATGTGTCAAAGGTCCAAAATCTTAAGACTTGACTTATAGGATTTTTTGGTCCTGGCACTTGCGATCACCAATTGCACCCACCCTACAGCCACAAGTACTACCTGCGCCCAAGGCCAAGTCGCAAGTAAGACCATAAGTAGCACCAACCCTTTTTTCTCCTATTTCATTCGAGCTTTGATTTTAGGGTTTTATTATGTACTATAAATGCCCGTTTTGTGTTTTTTAGTAGAAGTTACACACTTTTGATACTCACAAACATATTTTGCTTTTGAGATTAGATTTTGATCTTGGGATTCTTTTGTATTAAATTTAGTTGATTTATTCAGTTACGGTTTTTGATTTTTACTTCTTGTTATTGTGATTTCATCTTATTCTTTCAATCATGAATGTTGTTGAATACTTCACAAGCATGAGCGGCTAAAAACTCATAGCTATGGTTGTGGAAACCCTGGTAGATTGACGAAGTAGGAAAAGTACTATCGTTGTTGTAAATCGAACTCATGCATGCATTGCTTTATCTTCAATATAATAGTTTTCTTAATGGATGCACATGTTAGGATTCCGCCTAGATTATTGCTACATATTCCAAAATAGGAGTAGTGACTAGAAAAAGATAAAGACAACAATAATTTTGAGTTTAACTGTCGATCCACGCTTATAGGTTCTATCTTAGTAAGATGTCTAGATTTCATATAATAAATAGAGACTCGAAAGGTAATAGTTAAGTAGGATCAAGATAAGGATTAGTAAGGCGACATCCTGAGACTAAAAAGGTAAGGGGTGAAATCCTTTTGCTTGTCCAAAAGACTGTAGAAGGTACATAACTTATCGATTCTGCATGCAAGGTATCGGGTTGGTTCAACAAAGCATGATAAGCCTACGGAGTTGAGAAGCCAGAGGGAAGACAATCCTAGTGTTCCCTCACGACTGATTACAACCGAAGTTGATATTTTCTACTAGTTTGATATTTCTACTCAAAACCCCCTATTTACTTTTCTAGTTCCACCCATTGTTACAACAGCTAAGATCCATAATTCCACATATTCCCTTGGGATTCTACCCCAACCTCTGTTGGGTTACTATATTTGGCAGTGACCGTATCTTCTTCTAAGAGGAGGTGTAGGTTGGACATCATCAAGTTTCAAACTAATGTAAATGCACTAGATGACAATTATCAATTTCCCCTTACATATACAAATTTTGTGCAATTTCCTCCCTTTACATAAATAGATGGAGGTGGCAACACCTCACCTCTAAAATTTTATCCATTAGGTATATGCTCAGGTATTGCATTGGATTGTGGTAAAATAAATTTATATTTTGAATATAATATATAATAATAATATTTTAACATATCTAGATGCACTATCACCGCTTAAAAGGCTAATAGATTATAAAGCTATTATAAAGAAATATAAATATATCATAACTAAAGACTTCTATACAAACAAAGAACATTTTAGAAGGCGAATAAATTATATTTCTACCAAATTCTAATTTAAATTAAATATTCCATAATATATTTGGTATTCCTAAAATTTCCAAATAAACTACTTGGAAATCGAACTGTCTGTCCCAGCAAGTCATAAATAACTTGGGAAATTATAGAAAAGCTCTAGACGCTGAAAATGAATGTAAACAAGGAAAATGAATGTGAAGGTCACTAAATAAAGTGAAATATGCATGTAAGGAATCATTGATATCATATTAACCCTAACTTAGGAATTTCTATGAGGAAGAAAACAACCAAATGTATACACAAGGCCAACAATATAAGATAAGACCCCCCACATAGGCAACACATAGCAATTATCATCTCGAATCACCAATAACAACAACAAAGGTCCCTGCATGGGCACACAACAATAATAACATTATTTCTGTGATTAACACCCATACTCATAGCATGTTTTTATATCAATATTAACTACCCACCCCAGTCAAAAGAAAGTTAAGCCATACCCTACTTTGAAGTGACAAAATTTTATCCAAAACCCTTCAACTCGGAGCTTTCCCCTCTCAAATGGCCACGGAATCAACTAAAATACACAAATATAAAATCTATACATTAAAAGAGAGCCAATTCTACCCATATTGCCTACTTTCCAGTAGGGGTCTAAATGGACCCTCCCCCCTCCCAAAAAAAAATGGGTTTCAAAAAAAAAAGGTTAAAACTTGAATTTTGATCCATAAACACATTACCACGGGAGAAAATCCGAGTGAAAATGGGTTAAAATGGGGTTTAAATTGAAGAAAAATTATTTTAGGCATCCCAAGCCAAAATTCCCAAATTTCACTTTTGAAATCACATTTACCAAGTTTTAGATGATGAGAATCAAAGTAAAATAATTAAAATAGTAATTTTGAGCTTACCCTAGCTTGAAAATTTAAGAATTCAGATAAAAAATCTAAAACCCAAAAGCTCAAAGTTTCAAAATGGAAAATAAATTGGAGAAAGATAGATTTTTATACTATGCAAGGCTTGACCAAACGTAAATAAACTATGCTACTTTATCAAATTTGATATTTCAGAACCAATGGTGACATTAAATTTTTGAAAAACAGGGTTAATTTTACAAGATTGACCCCCTAAACCCAATTTCACAATTTCACAAACTGAGGGTTGAAATGAGATTCCAAAGCCATAAAATCAATCCAACTATGATACCAATCCAAAATCGATATTTTGCATCTTCTTGCATAGTCTGTTTTGCTATTTGACACAAAAAATAATAAATATTGAATAAAGTCAACTATAAGATTTTTTTTAACCTCTATAAACCACAAACTTACACAAATCTCCCCAAAATTCATTAGGAACCTTGTCAATCATCCCCACAGCCCAGAAACATCATGTAGTAAACACAGAGAGGGGTAAAATAGTCCAATAATATAAAAATAAATATTATAATTCTCAAAATTAAGTCCTACTCAATATTTTTCATCAACCATTCATCATCACATTAGTTCATCAAGATAGAACTCAATGCATATGAATGATTGCATGTATGCAAGATGTGTGTATCATCTCTTACACTTTTATTTCTCTTCTTCAATATCATAATATGGCAAGTGGTACTAGACTCACTATCACATCATATCAATTGTACCGATGTGGTACCCAACCCACTATATATCACAGTCAATAAAATACAATACAATCATCGAATCAGAAGTCATGAAAGAAAGAAATCATATATGCTTAAATCATAAACAAGCATAAAGACAAAAAAAGTCTATGTGCTACACAAAACCCTAAATAAAACACCCTCGATTTTGGCCTTTGGAAATTTCCTAAGTTTTGAACTCACTGCCCTTGGAACAACCTACCATAGGATCCATGATTATGGGTCTAAGGACCCTAGTCATATATTAGTCAATATGTTGTTGTTCAAGTTCATTCATAGTTATGAGAGACTCCATATGAGTCATATGGTCTAGTGACGATAGGTTTAGGGTCTAATCGTATGTTGACCAGTTTCTAGCCCTTGATACTATGCTTAGGATTCAACTTGAGGGTACTAGTCGTATGGTATGATGATGGGTTGGGCAAGGGAGTCGTATATTAGAAATAATGTGGTGTCCAACTTTCTACCTTAGTGATGACTTAAGGGTACCACCCGTATGTTGTGGTAATGAGTTGATGGGTCCACTTGTACCTACCTGTGATTTTCTATAATTTCAAGTTAGGGATATTTTGGACATTTCCTCTCTTAACTCCTTCTGAACCCATGACATAAAACACCTTTTGTGGTTTCATTAACCTATTATTCATAATCAAACACTCTTAAAAATAACTTAAAATCTCTTTCAAGCTCTTGGTTCAAGAAAAGGCTAAGGTTTCTTCATGGAAATCAATTAAAGCTCTAAAGGGTGGTTTCACTCCGTCTTCCTTGGTGTCTAAGGCATGTTACTCCTCCCTCATTTTTAGTTCAACTAAAATCATATTTTAATCAAAGGTTTTTAGGGTATTATTATAGATTTATTTTGGTTTGAAATAGATGTTAAGGGTTTTGGTTATTTATGGTTGGATAATATTTCCAGTGTTTACTTAAGGTTTTTCATGTTATAAGTATGGTTTGAATATGTGTTTAATGGTTAATTGATACTTGGTTTTGGTTTTGGAAACTATATGACCCCTACATGTTTGTTAAAATGCTTATGAGAATGATTTTGTCACATAGTTTGACTAATCTTGAAACCTTTGCATTGAAAAAATGATAATGGAACCTAAATTTGTATAGTTGATTTTAAATAGCTTGGAAAGGCCTTGGTAACCATGGTTTTGGTATAATTGGAAATCTTTTGGGGTACATGGGAATCCCCTAAGTGCTGGCTAGTGACATTGTTTGCAAGCTACAGTCGGTATGATGATACGAATTCATAATTCCTTGATGATACGAATTCATAATTCCTTGATAATGGACTTTCTATTAGTGGTTTGTTTACATTCTAATTGTTGTAATTGGGCAATAATGATGGGTTATGATAGCTAACCGTGAAAGTGTGAGTCCAATGGACGGACACTGGGAACTTATGTTTTCTTAATCAGGGTTGTTCTTGGTGACCATATATTTGTGGTGTATATGGGAATCCCTGGACCCTATGATATCTTTGGTTCATGTGGCTACACGTATTGGGGCCCATTTAGGGGTTATAACTGGACCCATAGAGCTCGTGAATAGATTAAGAAAGTAAAGCTACATAGCCCAGATAAAGGTTTTAAATGAATGCTAGACCTAGTTCCCTTTCCCAGCATGATATATATATCTATGTGAATGTATATGGTTATTTAATTTGGTTTGGAATTACTGGTATTATTTTATCCTTATTATTGATTACATGCTAGTATTCACTCTATTAAACATATTCGAGTATTGTATCCCCACACGATGTAAGAATCAACCATACTATTATTTCTCCTGCTTAGTGACTTAGATTTGGGGATAACTTTGAGTCAGACTAAAGTGGTGAGCTTTTATATAACAGAAGGCTCCATTTTATACTATGGACTTCTTTTAGTTTTTCTATTTTCTTGGTTTGGTTTTGGCTATGGTCGTGAGCCTGTCCTGATCAAATGTTATTGATTATGGATTGAGGCTTTGTCAGACAACTATAGGCATGGGCGATGTCGGTATTGGTGTCAGACTTAGTATTGTCATTGGCATTGGGGTTGGCACTGGTTAGATATTTGATTGAGGTTGTTAGATTATGATTATAAGCCTTAGCTGATGTCTTTAAAATACTATTATTATATCTTATTAAATTTTTAAAATTAATTCGACATTAGGTATAGGGTGGTTATAGTTGGGTATTGAGGGTGGTCTACGATCCTGGTTGGACTTGAGATGCCCTACACGACTAGGCCCTAGTTTGGGTCATATCAAATTGGTATTAGAGCCCTAGGTTCATAGTCAGTTGGGTATCTAATGAAGCCGTGTCAAGTAGGGTTTCTTTTATGGATGTGTAGTGTGCCACACTCATAAAGGAGAGGCTACAAGGCATTTACGAATGTCTCTCTTTCCTGTGCTCTATTTTCAAGTGGTAGAGTCCAAGGTCCTAAAATCTTCTCTAATTCCTATTTGTTCGCTTTATAGATCATGTCTCCTCGATGATCTGAAGCCATGTAAACTCCTTTATCCTACCCGAGGACAATATTAATAGGACCCATTAACTTATAGAATCCAGACCCAGTCTAAAGGTCCAGTTCTTCATTGTATTCCTGGAGTTCCACCGGTTCTCTCTAGCCTTTGTCGAGCTCCTCAGGCTAATGTAACGAATGTTGAGTTTCATTAGTCTATTCATATATTGGCACAGTTGGTAGCTTCTCTGGATGACCGTGGTGCTTCTATTGCTTCATCTTTTGAGGGCACCAGAGTTGTCTAGTTCATGAGGTTGAACCCTCTTATGTTCACTGGAGTTAAGGTGGAGAAGGATCCTTAATCTTTTGTAGATAAGATAGAAAAGATCTTCCATGTTATGCATGCTACCAATGTGGAGGGTGTGTAATTTTCTACCTATCAACTAAAAAATGTAGAATACCAATGGTATGAGGAATGAGAATAGACTAGGGGTGACAATGTTGAGTTAGCCTTGTGAAAGGATTTTTCTAGTGCTTTTCTGGACTGCTTATTTCCTACGGAGTTGGAAAAAGTAAAAAAATAAGAGTTTGTTAACCTGAAGCAAGGTAATATGGTGGTCAAGGAGTGTTCTTTGAAGTTTTACCAGTTATCTCGATATACTTTGAATTTGGTTTTTATCATGAGGGCTAGAATAAGAAAGTTCACTCCTAATTTATTCAGAGACTTAATTTTGGAGAGTAAGGTTGCCTTGTTGAACAAGGACATGGATATATCCAGGTTTGTTGTGTTACAACAGGTTGAGAAAGAGAAAAAAAACAAACTAAGATAGGGGAGAGATAGGGTAATAGGTTCAGATTTTCTAAGAAGGGTGGTAGCCAATAGTAGAGTGGCGGGGATAGTGGGAAGTTGCCCAAGAAAAAGTGGGGCGATTCTGGGTCTTACTCAACGGTTAGTACTACTTAACAAAATCTATTGGGTGACAGGAGTTTCTATGATGGTGATAATTTTAGGGCATAGGGTGCCTAATCTAAGGCTAGTGGGGCCCAGTCATCTCTACCATATCCTTCCTATTGATTTTATAGTCGTTTGTATTGGAGTTTCTGTGATAAGAGAAGGGACAAGTACTTCAACTATGGTTTGGTGGGGCATAAGCTTAAAAATTATCCTATTTGTAAAGTTGCCTTTGGGTAAAAAAAGGTTCATGTTTCCTCTTCTTTAGCTCTAGCACCAAAGGGTGTACTATCTAGTTTTAACACTGGTCGAAACCGACTCTATGCTCTCACTACTCGCAAGGAATCCAAGGTATCACCTGATGTTATGATTGGTATGTTGAAATCTTTTCTCGTGATATCTACTATTTACTTGATTTGGGATCTACTGTTTTTATGTGACCCATTTATGGTTGTACATTTTGGTTTGGGTCCCGAGTGTATTTCAGATTCTTTTTCTATTTCTCCCCACATGGGTGACTCTGTGGTAGCAAAAAAAGTCTATAGGGGTTGTATGGTATCTGTGGGTGTTTGGGAAACTCTAGTGAATCTGTTTGAATTAGATATGATTGATTTTAATGTCATACTGGGATGGATTGGTTGCACTTGTATGCCTTTTTAGACTTTCAAACTTGTAAGGCTGTCTTTAAATTCCCTAATTAGCCTGTTATTGAATGAGAGAGTGACTTCCTAGCTCCTAAAGGGAAGCTCATATCATATCTAAGAGATCAGAAATTGATCTCCAAGGAGTGTCTCTATCATCTGGTATGGGTTAAAGATTCTAACTTAGAAGGTTCTTCTCTATATTTCGTTCTAGTAGTGAATGAATTTCCTGAGGTCTTTCCTGATGAACTTCTTGCTGTTCCTCCTAATAGGGAGATTAAGTTTGGGATTGATCTTATTTTGGGCACTCATGATATTTCTATTCCCCCGTATAAAATAGCTCCAACTGGATTGAAGGAGCTTAAGGAGCAACTAAAGGATCTTTTAGACAAGGGTTCCATCCATCTTCGTGTCTCCATAGGGTTCGCTGATGTTATTCGTGCATGAGAAGGATGGTTCCCTTCGGATATGTTTTGATTACTGATAGTTTAATAAGGTGATGGTAAAAAATAAGTACCCTCTTCCAAGGATAGATGATTTATTTGATCAGCTTCAGGGTGCTAAGTTTTTCTCCAAGATTAATCTTCAATCTGGGTATCATCACTTAAAGATTAGAAAAGTGGATATCCCTAAGACTGTTTTCTATTCCCGGTAAGGGCATTTTGAGTTTTTGGTTATGTCTTTTGGGTTGACCAATGCCTCGGCGGCATTTATGGATTTGATAAATAGGTTCTTCCATTAGTTTCTAGATTTTTTTGTTAGTGTCTTCATAGATAATATTTTGGTGTACTCAAAGAGTGAGATGGATTATGTTAATCACCTCCATATAGTGTTACATACCCTAAAAGAACAGTAGTTATATGCCAATTTTTTTTTGAAATGTTAGTTTTGGTTGAATGCTAACACTTTTCTGGGTCTTTCATTTCTAGTGAAGGTATCACAGTGGATCTACAAAAGGTTGCAGTGGTTAACAAGTAGCCTAGACCCACGACTCCCAATTGATATTCGAAGCTTCTTTGGTTTAGCTGGTTACTATAGAAGGTTTGTGGAGAGTTTTTTGTCTATAGCTTCCTTGTTAATTAAGTTAACTCAGAAGAAGGTAAGGATAAGCTAACTTCGGCTTCAGTTTTGACCTTGCTTGAAGGCATGTATATATATGTTTGTGGTGTACTGTGATACGTCCCATGTGGGGCTTGGTTGTGTTTTGATACAGCAAGGCAAGGTGACAGCTTATGCCTCTAGACAGTTAAAGGTGCATGAGAAGAATTATCTGACTCATGACTTGGAATTATTGGCCGTAATGTTTGTGTGGAAAATTTGGCGTCGCTATCTATATAGTGTGCATATGGATATCTTCTCTAATCATAAGAGCCTATAATATGTATTTACTCAGAAAGAGCTTAACCTCAGGCAAAGAAAATGGCTTGAGCTACTCAAGGATTATGACATGAGTCTTCACTACTATCCAAGTAAAGCTAATATGGTTTTTGATGCTCTTAATAGGTTATCTATGGGAATTCTAGCTTATGTGGATAAAAGGAGTGAGAGTTGGTGAAAGATATTCATCGTTTAGCTAACCTTGGAGTTTGTCTCTTGGACTCTAAGGATGGTGGTGTGGTTATGTAGGAGGTGGCACAGTTGTCTTATGGTACTGAAGTAAAAGAGAAGCAAGTACTAGATCATATCTTGATGAGGATCAAAGGTGATATAGGTGGGCAGAAGGTGATAGCCTTCGATATTAGTGGTGATGGTATCTTTTGTACGAAGAGAGGTTATGTGTTTATGATATAGATGGTTTGTGAGGGAGGATCTTGGCTTAGGCACGTGAGTCATGCTATTTTATTCATTCTAGTTTAACGAAAATGTATTATGACCTTAAGGAGATGTATTGGTGGAATAATATGAAGTGGGATATGGCTAGTTTTGTGGCTAAGTGCATGGTGTGCCAACAAGTAAAAGTTGAGCACATGAGGCCCAGAGGATTATATCAAGAAATTGAGTTGCCTGTGTGGAAGTGGGAGGTGATCAACATAGATTTTATTAACGGTCTTTCTCTATCTTAGAGTTAATTTGATTCGATTTGGGTTATCGTGGATAGGATGACAAAGTAAATTTATTTCTTGCCTATGCGGACAAATTTCTCGGTGGAGGATAATACGAGGTTGTATCTCCAAGAGATTGTAAAGTTACGTGGGGTACCTATTTCTATTATCTTAGATCATGGTAGGCAGTTTTAATCTCACTTTTACCGATTATTTCAAAAAGGTTTGGGGACCAAGGTAAGTCTTAGTACTGCTTTCCAGTCATAACCAGATGGACAAGCAGAAAGGACTATTCAGGCATTAGAGGACATGCTTAGCTCTTGTGTGATCAACTATGGTGGTAGTTGCGTTGAGTATTTGCCTTTTATAAAGTTTGCATATAACAACAACTACCACTCTAGTATTGGAATGACTCTGTTTGAAGTGTTGTATGGTAGGAGGTGTAGGTCTCTTATTGGGTGGTTTAAGGTTGGTGAGGCACAAATGTTTGGCCCGAATTTGGTTCACCAAGCAATAGAGAAGGTTAAGGTGATTCAGGAAAGGCTTAAAGCCACCCAAAGTTGCCAAAATTCCTATGTAGATATGAGGCGTAAGGAGTTAGAGTTTGAGGTTAGGGATAGGGCGTTCTTAATGGTATCTCCCATTAAGAGAGTGATGTGGTTTGGGAAGAAGGGAAAGCTTAGTCCCCGATATGTTAGTTCGTACTTGGTTTTGAAAAGAGTTGGTAATGTTGTGTATAACTTGGAGTTTCCTTCTAGTTTGAACTCCATTCACCCGGTATTCCATGTTTCTATGTTGAGGAAGGGTATGGGTGACAACTCGCAGATTGTACCTATTAAGGATATTGGTATTTCAGATTTTCTATCTTATGAGGAGGTCCTGGTTGATATCTTGGATCGCTAGGTTTGTCGGTTGCAAACCAAGGACGTAGCTTTGATAAAGGTTATATGGAGGAACCACAAGGTCGAAGAGGCTACTTGTAAAGCGGAATAGCACATGAATTCCAAGTATTAATTCCTATTTTTTTATCCAAAAATTAGTGGGTAAGGTATGTGTTGAACTTACCCTCTTTGTTTTTTGACTTTATTAAAGAAAAGATTGATTCCCTGGTATCTTTGTTTTCTAACTTAGTTAAAGGTAAGAGTAGAGGTGTGTGGGGTCCAAATCTTGTTGTACTACCTTATTCCATCATTCGAGGATAAATGATCCAAGTGAGGGAGAATTAAAATACCTTGGTATTTGGCCCTTGGAAATTTCTTGAGTTGTAAACTTACTACCCTTGTAATGACCCACTACACGAGTTGTATTGTGTGGGTAAGGGTCTAGGGACCCTAGTTATATATTGGTCAAAGTGTTGTTGGACAAGTTCATTCCTAGTTATGAGAGACTCCATATGAGTCGTATGGTCTTGTGATGAGAGATTTAGGGTCCAATCGTATATTGACCAGTGTCTAGCCCTTGATATTCTACTTAGGATATGACTTGAGGGTACTAGTCGTATGATGTGTGACGGATTGGGCAAGGGAGTCGTATGTTTGACAGAATGTGGTGTCCAACTTTCATACCTAGTGATGATTTAAGGGTACCACTCGTATGTTGTAGTGATGAGTTGAAGGGTCCAGTTCTACCCACCTGCGAGTTTTCTACAATTTTAAGTTGGGTGCATTCTGGATATTTCCCCTTTAACTTCTTATGACCCCACAACATAAAACACCTTTTGGGGCTTTATTAACCTATTATTCTTAATCAAACACTCTTAAAAATCTTTTAAATTCTCTCCCAATCTCAAGTTTCAAGAAAAGGATAGAGTTTCTTCAAGGAAATCAATTAAGGATCTAAAGGGTGGTTTCTCTTCGTCTTCCTTGGTGTCTAAGGCATGTTACTTCTCTCTCATTATTAGTTCAACTAAAAGCATGTTTTAATGAATGGTTTTCAGGGTATTATTGAGGATTTGTTTTGGTTTGAAATAGATGTTGAGGGGTTTGGTTGTTTATGATTGGATAATATTTTCCCATGTTTTCTTATGGTTTTTCATGTTATAATTATGGTTTGAACATATGGTTACATGGGAATGGTCAATTGATACTTGATTTTAGTTTTGAAAACTATATGCCCTCAAAATGTTTGTTAAAATGCCAATGAGAATGATTTTGTCACATAGTTTGACTAATCTTGAAACCTTTGCATTGCATAAATAGTAATGGAACCTAAATTGGTATGGTTGATTTTAAATGTCTTGGAAAGGCCTTGGTGGCCATGCTTTTGGTTTAATTGGAGATCTTGAAGGGTACATAAGAATCCCCTAAGTGTTGGCTAGTGACATTGCTTGCAAGCTATAGTCGGTATGACGATACCACTTCATAATGCATTGATAATAAACTTCCTGAATTGGTGGTTTGGTTACATACTAAATGTTTTAATTGGCCAATAATTGCAGGTTGTGATAGCTGATCGTGAAGGTGTAAGTCTGATGGACGGACACTAGGAACTCACATTTGCCGACATGAGGGTTGTTCTTGGTGACCATATGCTTGTAGGGTACACAGGAATACCCCAAGTGTATACTTTTATATATGTATCATGGAGCGCGGTAGGTATATAGGAATCCCCGGCCCCTATGATAACTCTAGTTCGTGCGGCTACACGCACGGGGGACTATTTAGGGGGTAACACTGGACCCATATAGCCCATGAGTGGATTATAATGGTAAAGCTATATAGTCAGGTAAAGGTTTTAAATCCATGCTAAATCTGGTTCCCTTTCCCGACATATTATATATGTATCTATATGATTGCATATGGTTATTTACTTTGGTTTTGAATTACTGGCATTATTTTATCCTTATTCTTGAGTACATTCTAGCGTTCACTTTGTTAACTGTCTTCAGGGACCGTATCACCATGCGATGCAGGAACCGGCATACTACCATTCCTCCTACTCAGTGACTTGGATTTGGGGACAACTTTGAGTCAAACTGAAGTAGTGAGCTTCCACACTCCGAAAGGCTCCATTTCATGCTATGGACTTCTTTTATTTTTTTATTTACTTGGTTTGCTTTTGGCTATGATCGGAGGCATGTTTCGACCAGATTTTATCAATTTTGGATAGAGGCTTTGTTAGACAACAATGGGCATGGGCGGTGTCGGTATTGGTTTCATCCTTGGTATTGGTATTGGTATTGGGGTTGGCCCCGATTGGATATTTGATTGAGGTTATTGGATTATGATTATAGACCTTATTTCATATCTTTAAACTATTATTGTTCTATCTTGTTATATGTTTGGAATTCATCCGACATAGGGTGCAGGGCGGTTACGATTGGGTATTGGGGGCGGTTTCCGGTCCTGGTTGGACTTGAGATGCCCGACATGACTAGGCCCTAGTTCGGGTCGTGTCACTAACCTACCTCAACTCCTTTGCTCAAAGTCACCTTTAATCCACACTTTTTCCTATTTTGTTCTCATTCAATTCCTTCTTGATCTATACAACACAAAATATACATGCATTTTAATAATTTATCCTCTTTTTACTACTAGGAATCAAAATTCACCAGTTTTAGCTATAACTTATCCTATCTCATCATCTTAGAATTTTCTTATCATTTAAACTTCATGAACACTACTTGAGTTAGCATAAATAGTCAAAATTCTAGTCCTACTAGTGTTTATTACACCCTAGGATCATTATATGCTGAATTTATACACATTTCCACCACTTTTCATAATTTTCCATGAACTAGGGTTAAACCCCAATTTTCACCATTAATCCATTTCTAGTGACTTCCTAAGGTTAAACAAAATAAATTTACCTACCTCCAAAGATGAAAAACTTTAAAATACCTCTTAAAATCATCTTTCCTCGGAGCTCTATTGTACTTTTTAAAAAGTGGGGAATGAAAATATTTTTTAGATTTTAAAACTCAAAATTTATTGTGGAAAAGGCATCGTTTCCACCCCAAACTATACCCGAAAAGTCGAAACCACACCTAAACTATACTAGTGACCTTTTACACACCTAAACTATAAAAAAGTGAAACTATTTACACCCTGTCAGGCTACCACCACTTGCATGTGCTGTAGTATTTTACACGCGCTGCTATGTCAGCACCACATTAGTAAAAAGTATCACTTTTTTATAGTTAAGGTGTGTAATAGGTCACTTATATAGTTTAGGTGTGGATTCGGCTTTTCGACTATAGTTTGGGGTGGAAACGATGCATCTTCCCTTAATGTTTTTAGCCATTTACTTTTGCTATTTAATAGGCTGAACGCGCCTAAAATAAGTGTAACGCACGCGCCTTAGAATGGGGGTCGCAGGAAGGTAATAATATCACTTTTATATAGTTAAGGTGTGTAATAGGTCACTTATATAATTTACGTATGGCTTAAACTTTTCTTGTATAGTATGGGGTGGAAATGATACTTTTTCCCAAATTTATTGTGTGTTACCATTGCAGCGGTAAAGTTTTCACTATGGCAGTTCGCACTATTTTATTGGATGCCACCACTGCAATTTCCATGACTGCTATAGCGGTTAACTTTTTACTACAGTGGTCTAAAGTAGAATCTTGGGACCTTTCCTTAATTTTCCTCATTGTACAACACACAACATAAATTTTGACATTGTGAACCAACTCCTCTAAGATAAATGCTATAATCGGAGTTCTTTAACTCCATTTATGGTATTGGAAATTGCTACAACTTTTTATAATTTTTATATTTATTAGATATCTAATTATCACATCAAATCCCCATACCACAATTCATATTAAAACCAAATTTCATTCAGTTATCACACCCTAAAAAATAAGCCAAGACTAGTCTTGAATTTTTTAAAATTTAGCTAATGGAGGTCTAGGTGCAATTTTCAGCTCGTATTTCAACATAACAATATTTTGGGCCATTATAATAAGGTACCACTGAACTAACCAAATGTGTGAGGCACTTATTCCTCAAGTTTGCAAACTTCTCATCGTGCATAAGCTCAAAATCCTTGGCTTCCTCGACTACCATCTAGAAAGACGTCTTAGTCTAAGCTATTGAAAAAATTATCTCTCAAATTTGAAATGTCAAATTCATCATAAAATCGTGAATCCTCTCATTCTCATCGAAAAAAATACTATAGCATGGCAACACAATGCATAGTCTTGTAATAAGTCACGGAAATTCCCTCCTAAGTCAAATGTGCAAATTAATATCTCCTCTCCATCATCAAGTTATGTTAAAAAAACCGAAATCCAAAAGCCTAAGAAAGGAGCCCCTAAGTTATAGGGGGGATTTTTCTAGTCTGGAATAAACATAAGAATGAAACCATTACTTGTTGGGGTCATGCATATGATGATTTTAGTATAAACTTTGTAGGACTCCAGTAACCCCACACTCGAAAACCTCTTATATAAACTCATTAAGAACTTATAAGCTTCCTCACTTTGACTATCTAAAATTGAGGTGGATCAATCTTTATAAGCCTCTTAAACCTTTGCTACTCCTCATCAGGCATAGCTTCTCTAACCACACTTGATGCTCCCATACTGAGTAGTGTCATACTATCGTGAAAAGAGAGAAACAAGTTGTTGCTCTAAAAAAAAGATTTATGTTAGTAAATAAATAATTTTATTTATCAAAGTGAATGTTTATAGCACCAGAAATATGGTCACCAGCCTCTGCTTTGAAATAAATATCAATAACAACTGTGACAAACTGTCTATCCTAGGCACTATAATAGATAATATTAGAGAGAGTGCAGCTTAGGTGCTAATCTTGATTTCTTCTAGCCTCTAAAAAGAATGTCTTGCACAATGATTCGGCATATAGTATGAATAGTCCTTATCTTTTGTGTAAACATATGTCAGCTCATTTTGTGCTATATATAGTAAACACAACAGTCCTGCTCAAGAAAAAAGATTTTATGGCCAATTCATGTATGTTTTTCTAGACTAAATTTTGTTGTTATTGTGAGTTTAAGTAAGAATCATATAGTTCCCCATCTTGAATAATTAATCAAACCTCATGTTAGTTAGATGTTCTACAATCTCTTATTTTGAATAAAATCTGTCATCCAGAAAAGCTTAAATTGTTATAAAGCATACAAAGGATGTAGTTGTAGGGATAATTCAAATGAATGATTGTGAATATGTCTTGCACAAGCAATGGGTCTTCGATAACTCTAGGGATGGCAAATAGTGTTTAGCATTATAGTTGCAGTTTAAATCTGCCTAACCCCCTAAGCCTCCTACTTCCCCTGCCCCTTCCCCTCACCTACCCACACACACATAGAAAAAATAATTTCATTTTAAATTCTGCCTACCTCCTCCCCCTATAAAGCCATCCTTGCATAATATTTTAATATTTTAAGATTTCACTTGATACTAAAAATGAAATTGATGAAATTTTTTTTAATATTTAAGCTAACTCATCAGTGAAGATTAGTGTTATTGTATATATGGAAATTGTACATTTATAACATATTCACTGAAACAGTAGCATTTGTGAAATTCTTCGTTATTACTTTCTCTTTCTCAATTTATATGGTGTGGTTGAAATTTTGAGGGTCAAACATATTTTTCTTTGATTAGAAGTTCTTTATATGACTTTGAAATATTTTAAGTTTTTATTTTTTATAATTTAGAGTATTTTTTACTCAATATTTAAATATATAAATATTATATCAACAAACTTTAAGTTTTTTCCTCCGAATTTATGTTTAGAGTTTAAAAGTGTGAATCTCAAAATTTTAGTTGTACCATTTAAATTGGGACAAAAGAAGTAGGGATGACAATGGAGAGGTGCGTGTGTGGGATGAGTTGGGGCAAGGCGGGTATGGATTTATGCAGATATGAATGGGTTGAAACTATTTTGAAAGAATTTAATGCGGAGTGTGAGTTCTTCTCTTCACACTATAAAAATGACACTTGATAAAAATTCAATCTTTTGCTCAGAATACAAAAAAAAATTGTTGGTTGTGTTCAATATCAGAGTGGTTAGTAAAACATTACTATTGTTATGATCAGGTGAACTTACACGATTAGATGCTTGCATTAAGAAATTAAACATACCAAGGAGGCAGGTTCTAAATGAGCTCTTAGACTTGAAAGGTTAGTGACTTTTTGTTTCTACATATTATAGTAATTATTATGATGATGTTCTTCCCTCCATTAACGTTTCATATTGAAAATTGATATGCATTATTTAGGAGAACGTTACTATACTCCTTCAGGGAATATTCGAGCATTTTATCGAATAAAACCTATTAGCATTGTCAGACAAAAGAATGTTGAAGTTTTGGGTTCAAATGAGCTCCTCATAAATCTGGCTAACAATATGTTGAAAATTTATAGCTTTGTCATGGTTTTTCATCCTTCTTCCTCACAAGCTAATTTGTTTTCTTTATCTTATCTTTTTTTAATCTATTTTAGTAATATGAACTAAATTGAGACCTCTTTGTGAATGGATTATTTCATCAAGATACTTTCTTTGGGTGATATAAATTATTCAAAGTACCACTTCAGTTTGAAAAATAATAAAAAAAAGATACAAAACTAAAGAATGGAAATTTTCTCGTAGATTAAAGGAAATTGGAAAAAGAAACTTAACATAAACTTCAACTGTGAAAGAAAAATTACTCCCTCCATTCCTTTTAATATGTTGTTTTTGGGGTGTGTTTATATTCCCTTTTAAGTTCTCCTTTAATCTTTAAGAATAATTTAATTAATATCTTTCTATATACCCTTGTTCAATTTACCAAAATCATTAATTGATAATCTCTTTTTCAATGTATTTAATTACTAATTCGTAAGAGGTACAAAATTAATTAAGGGTTTATTGGTAAATACTTTTAATGTTCTAGGAATGAGAACTTTGCTAAGGGGTGTGCCGAACCCAAAAGGAGAAAATAAAAAAAAATGGCGGGAGTAACTTTTAAAATAAAGAAATACAACAAGAGTAACAATATAAATTAATTAATACAATTTCATAGGATAATGATTTTTCTTTTTATGAATATCATATGTTTCTATCAAATGCACTCCTTTTTTGGGGAAAAAAAAAAGATAAAAGTTAAAAAGTTATGTGTGGCAGGTATATGCATAATGGAATGGGGTGGAATGGATTAAAAATAATTCTTTTTGGTATGCGGGGAAGGGAGGTGCTGAGAGGGGGTTAAGTTTAGAAAATAAGATGAATTCTTTCACATCTACTAGTATCGTAACTTTAGTCACATATAACATGTTTCTAGGGAAACACAACAAGGACAGCAAATCTACAAAAAATGATTCACTGATGAAATCTATGCATATAAGTAATTAATTATCATTCAAATCAAAGATCATATGTTGGGAAAAAACACAAGGATAATACTAATCCTCAACAAAGATACTAAATGTACTTGATGGAACCTATGTGTGTCAGTAATTGTGACATGTCTACTAATATTGCAGCCTTAGTTACATATAACATGTGTTAAGGGATAAATGATGAGGGCACTAAACCTGTAAATAATGAGCCATTGACGAAATATATGCATGTGAGTAACAATTACCATTCAAAGCAAAGATCATGTGTTGGGGAAAAAGACAAGGATACTACTAATCCTCGAAAAAAAAAATCATTGATGAAATCTATATGTGTTAAAAGTTAATTATGATTTGAGACATATACCATGTGTTAGGTGAAAATGATAAGGATTAAATCAAGAAAAAAATAAGTCATTCACAAAATTTATGCTTGTCAGTAATTAATTATGATTCGAAATATATATCATGTGTTTAAAAAAAAATAACAAGGATACTAAATGTACAAAAAGAACAAGTAAGTGAAATTGATACTTTTTAGTAATTTGATTAGAAGAATATACCATGTGTTTAGAAAAAAAAGAACAAGGATAATAAACTTGCAAAAAAAACAAATCATTGAAACCAATGTTTATCAGTAAATTATGATTAGAAGCATATACCATGTATTAATAAAAAAATAACAACGATACTAAACCTACAAAAAAAATCATGAAAATCTGTGCTTGTTAGTTAATTATGATTAGCAGCGTATACCATGTGTTTGAAAAAAAAACAATAAGAATACTAAACCTATCAAAAAATAAATCATTAAAACCTGTATTTGTTAGTTAATTATGATAGGTGTGATAGGCACAAGTATCAATAATATTAATTCTTACATGTCTACTACCATTGCAACTTTAATCACAGATATCATGTGTTTAGAAAAAATGAGATGGATATTAAATCTACAAAAAAAAAATCATTGAAATCTATGCTTCTCAGTTAATTATGATAGGTGCAAGTAATAACAAATTAGATGCATAACACAATGTCAAGAACTCCACACGACTATTATAGATTAGCTTTAGTCACAATTAACTTGCATATGATGCAAAAGGACAAATTTGTCATCTTAAACTAGTTAAATGTAACTCAAGATTTATAATTCACTTGTAGTGTTATGCTTCTAACTAACTGACAAGCATAGGTTGCACACTTAAGTACCACTATACTGTCATTTTTTTCTAAATTTATGATATTTTCGAGATATGTTGATTGATGTGAAAATAGTAATGTATGCTTAAGAATTAAATATATATATATGTATGTATGTATGTATGTATGTATATATATATATATACTAATTTAGGTGTACGCGCCTTGCGCGTGTACCTTATTTTAATAAGTTCAAACATTACACTAAATAAAATATTTGCTTAAATAATAAAGATGAATATCTAGTTTAACGTACCTCTCAATATTTATATAAGTATTTTCCTTAATAAAGTCGTATTTTAGGAGTATTTTTCTAATTGAACAATAGAAAAAATATTAATTAATTCTCCTATCATATATTTTAGGAAGTTTAGTAGAAAGAAAAATATTAATTAATTCTCCTATTATATACTTTAGGAGTCTCATATATTTTACCAAAAGACAGTTTTGTCTAAAGAAGAGTCTTTTAATGAAGGGCAAAAAGTTCAAATAACTTTTATAAAGGTTTTCACACTTTTAATATATATATATATATATATATGAGAATTTAGATTTTCTTATTTTGCCATTTCAAAAATAACTTATTTCCTCATCGAACTCGTTTCATGTTGATCTCATATTCCCTTTGGTCTTTTTTAATATTCGTACTTATTAAATATAGTTGATTTATAATAGTAGTCAGTTTAGAAAATTAAAATATAAACTGATTAATAAATGTGTTAAAAAGGAGAACAATAAATAAATAAGAATAATTTAATAAAAAGTATGAAAATCAAAAAAGAAATGCAAAACTGAAGAGAAAGAATGAAAATTATCGAGGAGATTGAGGGAAATTGAAAAAGAAACTTAACCTAAGCTTCAACTGCGAGAGAAAGTAACTTTTTTATAAATAAAGAAATACAATAGTAGTAACAATATAAATTAATTAATATGATTTAGCAGGACAATGATTTTTTTTTTTTTAGGAATACCATATGCTACCATCAAATTACTTTTATTAAAGATAAAACTAAATATTTATGTGTGGTGGGGACGTGGGACGGATTGAAAATAAAATCATTTTCTGTGCGGAGCGGGGGAGGGGGGCATTACGTATACACGGGTAACACAATAGACATAGTTGAGCTTGAAGCTCGAGTTTATGTTTGGAAAACTGTATGAATTCTTATACGTGTACTATTGTTGCAACTTTAACCATAAATACTATTGTGTTTAAGAAAAGAATAATAAAGATACTAAACGTACAAAAACCTATGTGTCTCGATTAATTATGATAGGTGTATATAACAATAAATTAGAAGTATAACACAAAATAATACTATTACAAAGTTAGTCACAATTAAATTATTTTAGATGCAAGAGGATAAATTTTGTCCCCTTACATCTTAAACAAGTTAATTGTGACTAAAGCTGGTCAAGACTAGTCACGTGGGATTCATGACATTGTGTTATGCTTCTAATTTGTTGTCACTTATTTCTGCCATCATTAACTGACAAGCATGGATTTCAATGATTTTTTTTTATATGGATAATATCCTTGTTATTTTTTCCTAAACACATGGCATATTCTTCTAATCATAATTAACTGACAAGTATAGATTTAACTTCTTTTCTTTACATTTAACTTTCAATGGTACTAAATAATTTTTTTATTTGAGTAAAACTTAGGCTGAAAAGATTGTCTTAATTTTTATTTTTTACTTCATTTTAGAAAGTTTCTTTCGTAATGTTATTTTATCAACCTTTATTGTATTTTGAATAGAACTATAGGGTAAGCACATTTGTTTAAGAACGATAATATTTATCAATACTTAATGTATATGCTAAATTAATCTGCTAAATTAATCAATTAATCAATTAATTTTAACAATTAAAAATTTAAATAATAATACATATCACTTAATCAAGTTAAACAATAAATGTGTCAATAAAAATTCTAACTTTACACTCAATTTAAATTTGGTGTAAATATCAGAAGGGATGATGGCCATTTAGCCATGAAAAATATTAATTTTTTCTGGAGTTGTATTGCGAAAAGGTATTTGGCCATTAAGTCTTGAAAATTTTTGAAATTCAACTTCGAGTTGAATTCTGAAGCTTTTTCCACTTCGCTCACAAAAATTGAAACACAAATACAACTCCAACTCTAACTCTAACTCCAACTTCAACTCCAACTCCAATTTGTATTTGATTTTTATAGTCAAATGAGGCCTAAAAATTTACTATTTTACTAGAATTTTCTAATTTACTTTGTGTGCTTATATATTACCCATTAAGTGTTTGTTGTATGAAAAATACTAGTGCTTCTATAGATAAAATTAGCTATTATTTTCTTTGTTAAGCTTCTATTCAAGGTAATATATCAACGCCATTTATCCTAACTTATATGCAAGAAAGTTTATGTTGTCTTTCAGTTTACTCTAGTAAAAGTAGATGATGGAACAATTCTCAATTCAAATGTAGTATGTTTAATTTTGGATATGAATAAATTATTTTGCTATTATTAAACAAAGAAGTAAACTATAAACACATTTGATCTCTCTATTAACACCAAAATTTCATCAAGTTTAATAGAAGAATTTGTTTCTTCTACTGTTTTTATTTGTCTTGATTGACTATTTTATTCTAACTTCACTTTAAAGCTAGTTCTTTCATTATAGAACATATTTGTTAGTATATTTCACTTTTCATTCATTTCTTTGTTTATTTTCAGAAAGTGTGGTTGCACATTACATATCAAACCTTGTGCAATGTAAGTTTTACATTCTCCATTTGTTTGTTTCATCTAGTTGTTTTTGGTTCTTCTTGTGTATTTAAGGTGAAAATAATCCTAGTGTTACTTATTTTAATATATGTTTATCCTTAGTTATGTCATTATCTGACTTATTTTTCTACTAAATATAAGTTATGGTCATGAAGGTGGCGTAGGGGAGTTGATAAATGAAAAGAATTTCAAATAGTGATAGAAGGGGTGTTGGGCTTTCTTAATATTTAATGAAATTTTTTGGTTGAGATAGGTTCAAAATCATATAACAAAATTCACTAATTTTTGTTATTTTCAATTTTAATGATTTTTTGCACGAAATATGCAGTTTGCTCATGTACTTGAATCAGACTTTGATTTTACATTTGTTTCATACAATGATTATCCCAAATAATATTTATTATGATATAATAATTGCTAATTTACTCTCTTATTACGATATATTAAAATTAAATTAATTAAGCAGTCAACTCTTACTTCAAATGATGAAAAATTCTCTAATTTATTTGCTTTTTGTTTATAGTTGCTTAATTTCCTAAGGAAATTTATATAAATCTTTCTTCACAATTATAATTATATCCAACATATAAAAAAAAATAATTTATAAAAATATTTTGACACGATTTTTTATGGGTAAATTTGAGCTACAAATCATCGTAAATAGGTCCAACTTCTAAATATGCTGACATAGGTTTACCTGATAATTTAATGGATGTTCAAAAATATTTTTGGATATCAAATTAATTTTATAAATAAATAGTTATGTGTTACGATAAAAGTATTGAAACTGATAACAAATAGTTAATTTATTTTGTAAATTGATTTTGGATTTGAAGCAGTGCAACATTAATCTCATCAATCTTAATTTATATTTCTATTCATTAATATGGTGAATTTAACTATATTTTTAAAAATAATAAATTTATTGCTCTCGTATTATAAATAAGTTCGACTTCTTATTATATGTCCCGTAATTTTTTCATTTTGATTTGTTAAACGTGAGTCGGGAGTTTTTGAAAAATAAATTTTTACTTCCATGAGGTAGGATAAAATCTGTGTATAATCTATCATTTCCACAAATTAATTATGTAATTTCACTGTGTATGTTATTGTATTACAAATAAGTTGCATGTCTCGCTGCTTAGTGTTAAATTCAACTATAAAATTTCTAAGAGACTTGATTCATTATTGAACTATTATCTTTTAATTTCTCTTGTTTCAACATGTAGTTTTCTTAATATAATTTATCATTCTATATTGTTAGATTTGAATGCTTTGTTTTATATTGTATGAAATTAGGTCTCAAAGTAATGGCATTTCTGAAAATCAGAATCAGGAGGCTTCACAAAATTCTGCTAACCATGACTTTGTACAACCCAAGTACATCTTTTAGATTTAATGAATTCATTACTACCATTTAAAAAAATGAACTCATTATTGTTGTTGATTCCTAGACTTAGATTTTTTTTTAAGTGCTTTGAGAGAAGAAACTCAAGAAAAGTCATCTTGATCATTATGATATTTTATTTCAGAATTAGTGATTTTGGAATTGATACCTCGTGTAGAAGGTAACAAAAACTAATTTCACAAATATAGAATAATTAATTGAAAATTGTCAATTTTAAAATTAGAAGTTCAATCAAACAGGGATAAAATAATATTGTAATTTATCTCAATATTATTATCTTTTATATCACAAATTAAACTGGCTCTATTTAGCTTCCACAAGATTTAATTTTCACTTAGAATCGACATTGATTTGTATCATATTTGACTGAATTTGAGAAAAAAATATTTTTTCATAAAAAATAGAATTAAATTATGGGAAAATAACTAAAATGACACTTATACTATAATCAAACTTGTAGTAACATACATAATTCTTATACTATAATCAAACTTGTAGTAACATACATAATTTATGAGGGTTCTATGATTCCCCCCCCCCCCCCCCCCCCCCGCCACCACCACCCCCGGCCCATATTGATTTTAAAGCATCTATTTGATATAATTTATCAAATGAGCAGAATAAAAAATCAAAGCTTTGTTATTTTGTTTATACAAACACTTATCAAAAGGTTAAAAGACAAAGGGTTTCAATCGATATCACTTATCATTTAAACTCTTAAACAAAAGAACAGAAATCCTCTCTTTCGCACTTCACATTTTTCATGGAGAAGCCGGTTGAATCTCTTTGAATTTGATCTCGTCAATCTCTATGTTCTTCTATAATTAAATTTTGGCTTGTGTCATGTCAGATAATTGTTATAAAGTTCTTTAAGAA
The DNA here is from genome assembly GCF_002878395.1 of Capsicum annuum. Lineage (NCBI taxonomy): Eukaryota > Viridiplantae > Streptophyta > Magnoliopsida > Solanales > Solanaceae > Capsicum > Capsicum annuum. The sequence continues at coordinate 200,880,295 of NC_061121.1, forward strand.
AATATCGAATGGGTACTAAATTCCCTACAAAGTATGATTGTGTTACTGCAGATTCAATCATAATTTATGTTTCATTTTAACCATTTTCCCTTTAAGTTATACAATATTTTAGTTGCTATTTTCTTATTTTTCCTCCTCAAATTTGTCTTAAAATTCAAACTTCCCCTCAACTTTGAATAATAATCATATTTCCCCTTTATCCTAATTGAATTTTTAAAATTTCTATTGTACCCTTTATCATAAATTTTTTTATTCTTTTTTTAACTTCTTTAAAAATCATCATATTTTATTTTTTTTTTTTTAAAAATCATGTAACGAAATTTTCATAAAAACATAAACATTATCTTCTAGGCAAAAAAAGTAAGAAATACTAATTAAGTATATATAAGCTAATGATGATCTTTAATGAAGTAAATTAGCATATAAGAAAATTAATTTTATTAAAAATAATCAAAACTCTAATATTTATTTTACAAGTGAAAATAATAAATAATATTAACTTTATAAACATATTTCAATGTTGAAAATACAAATAATGAATAATAGAGATAAGCATCCTGTACCACCCCGAATTATGGTCAAAGTTATTATGACACGCTCTAACTTCACAAGGGTTCTATTACTCCCCTGAACTCAATTTTAGCGTATTTTTGTCATCCGTTTGAGCTGATTGACACCTTTATTACATAAAATGAAGTCCACGCCTAAGGTGTCACATAAACTAAAAAGATTGATAAAAAGTGTTACGTCAACTAAAAAGATTGAAAAACAATACGTTAAAATTTAGTTTAGGAGTAATAGGACTCCCGTGAAGTTGAAGTGTGTCATAACAAATTTGGTCATAATTCAGGAGGGTACTAGATATTTTTCTCGAATAAAAACAAGGTCAAATTTTAAAGATTATATTTATTTAGATAAATTATAAAAGATGTAATACTTTATTAATGACAATCACATCTTATTTATTGATATAGACAATATATAATATTATTTCTTATCACTTGATCCTCATACTAAAAATAGATGTTTTAATTTATTTGTTCAATTTCATAAACTAAATTTATTTGTCCGCTTTGTTTCTCTTAGAAATGAAATTTTAGTTTATTTGTTCAATTTGATCCTCATACTAAATATAGAATATTTTAGATTTTTGATTATTATTTGTAAAACTAATTTTCTTATACGCTAATTTATTTCATTAAAGACGATCATTAGCTTATATACTTAATTAGTATTTCCTACTTTTTTTTTTGCCTAGAAGATAATATTCATGTTTTTATGAAAAATTTGTTATATGAATTTTTTTAAAAATGAAAATATGATGATTTTAAAGAAGTTAAAAAGAGAATAAAAATTTGATGATAAAGGGTACAATAGGAATTTTAAAAATTCAATTAGGATAAAGGGGGGAGTATGATTATTATTCAAAGTTGAGGGGGGAGTTTGATTTTTAAGATAAAGTTGAGAGGAAAAATAATTTTCACCCAATAATATTTGCATAAATTATGCAAGAACCTATGCATAATTTCATGCACGCTAGAATATAAAGTAAAAATAACAAACCTATCATATTAAATAAATTATTTACATTTTATTTGAAGAACAAACACATATTTTAAATGTACATTATACTATTTTGTAATATAATCATTCACTAAGAAATATCTTTGCAAAATTAATTCATATACTACTAATAGCTATTAAAATTTTTGCATTACTAATTTAGCCGCCATCTTGTCTCTAAATCAAATGACTATATTATTAAATGTTTAGACAATAAATTGATCTAATCATTGTTATAAAAAAAAAAAATCTAACTAAATACTGTATATTTCATGATTTACTTATATGTTTTTTCTTTTTTTTTTTTAGCATCCTTGATGAGTGGTGATTTTACCACTCATTTGCACTCAACATTCATGCACATTACCATGTTTTGAAGGAATAAAGGAGACATAATTATGAGTGAATGCAGTAATATCCACACTTTGCAAGCACATAGTTCATTTTAGGGAAAGATGTGGATTGGAACTAAAAATGATTAAAAAAAAATGCAAGAAAAGTGTAGCTGAAGACCTAGAGTAGAATGGCCTCAATTACCTCAGTCGCGCCTGAGAACCGCGATCGTGGTTAAATCAACCAGGTCAACAATACACGGTCGCATAAACAAATTGCGGTCGCGGTCGCGATACCCGCAGTCGCAGCCAAGCCCCTACGATCGTGGCTTAGCGGAAGATTGCAGCCCAAGGGAAAAACTAGAAATGCACGTGGCTGATTCCAAATACCACAAAAGAGGAATCAAACTCGAAGCATCAAGATTATTCATAATATTCCATCTTACCCAATTTTGAACATTGTACTAGGATTTGTAGCCTTTATTCTTGGAGAAAAAAATATTGTATAAATTTTAGGTGAAGAATACATTAGAGTAGCGTGTAAGTGGAGGAATATCTCACTTCTATTGGAGATTAGTGGGAGTCCAAAGTTTGAAGTAACATTCACTTAGTCTTCAATAAATCATTTGAATGGAGATCATGGGTATATCTTTGCTTATTTATCTTATGTGTAGCTAGATCTCCATCTTGGGGTTATGTATGAATAGGGATTAAAGTGTGTGTGATTTGTTATTGTTAGCTTCTATTTAGTAGTCCATGTTGATGGGTTGTAGGATTGCTTGACCAATTTGGCTGGGATTTGTGCATGAAAGCCCTAAATACCTATATGGATTTGAAGGGTGAAAGCCCCAAACTCTAGAAAGCTCAAAGTCATCTTTGAAAGAATGGTTTTGAGTGAACTTTAGGAATCCATGTCATCCTTGAAAGAGGGATGTGGAGACCAAAGCGATGGTAGACAATTATGTGTGTAGTTTTCTAATCAATCACTATTTTAGACATAAGGGTGGTTGTGAAGTTATCTATACCATGAGTATTATCCTAGAAATAGGGATGCCTAATTTGAGGTTTGGTTACCAATTGTTGAACACACCTATTAGGTATTCAAAAGAATTAAATAGGTGAAAGTTTGAAGTTTTGTTGAAAGACTAGCATCAAAACCTATAACTGAACCTACTCATATTTGACCCACTAATAAGGAAGTAAACTATTAATATCTACGTGTAACTTACCGTAGTAATACATAATCTTAAGTCCCATGAATAATTGATAAAACTTTAATTATTCGTAACCCCGAATTTATACTAGAAAAAAAAAACTAAAAGAAACATTAGTTTTGATACTTATCTCCCCCATTTTTATCTTTGTGTAATATTGGTTTGAATTTAACAAATATTCATTATTTCTAATTAACTTGATTGTTACTCACATTATTTCTAATCCTTTTTTAAATATACAAGATCTCAGATTTATGATTTTCATGTTTGAATTAGGTTGAATTCATGTTCATTATGTTGTTTGAGTTTTAATCCATGATTTAGATTACAAGTTCCAAGAATTGATTCTAGTATGTGTTGAATTACATGATATTAATGATAAATCCTTCAATTTGCAAGTTGATTGTTGTAACAATGTTAACCCTAAGTGTTTATGATTTAATGAACCAAGTATTGCTTCTTATGTGTTTGATAAATTATCTATGAGAATGAAATAATGCCATTATAGCATGCTAACATGTATTCCCCATCCATGTACAAGTTATCGCATTACAAGTGTTTGATGAAATGTCTCTATTAATGAATTATGACCAAGTGAACATTGTAAAGTTATTCAAGATGATGCTTTGCTTTACTTTTCATGCTATCGAGTCTTGGGGGTATTTAATACGCGATAATTTAGCTTCTTACCTAGAGCTAGTATCAGTGCAGGATAGTATTAGTCATGTCATGATCAGTAGTACTCTCAGTCAGTTACAGAACTTAGTAGAACTTAGTAAGTTACAGAGCTTAGAAAGACTCAGTAAACTCTGTATCAGTCCAGTCCAGTTCAGTATGATCAGATCAATGTTTTTTAGTTGGGAGTAAGATTCAGCACCCAGTGAGCCTAGAGATGGGGTCTCACCCATTAGCTAGGACTAGGTCTCTAGAAGTAATCCCTTAGTTCTAGAAAAATGTAGCCAGCGTAGGTTAAGAGATATCACCCATTAGATAGAACTGAATACTCAGGGATCACCCGATAGTTAAGGACTGATCTTAGGGGCCACCCGTTAGTTAGGACTGACTCCACAATAGTTGTTAGTACCCATGGCATGGTGTTAACACCCTTCTAATTGGGGTTACAGGTTGGACCCCGATTAGCTCAGATTGGGGCATGTTGGTTAGATGATTACCTCCCACAGTTTTAATTTTAGTCTTCAATTTAGAACTCAATTCAGTTTTACAGAATCAGGACTGTCAGACATAGTCAATCAGTATCAGTAAATCAGTTATCAATAACTTTAGATATCAGTTACTCAGTAATCAGAACTGAGCACTAAGCTTAAAAAAAGCTCAGTTATAGTATACATATATGCAAAGTATTGCATACTCAGTATTTATAGTAGTTTTAGTTATCTATGTACTCTCATATTCAGTTACTCTATATCATTCAGTCAGTTACTGTTTATGCATATGAACCCTTGTATTCATCCTTACCTCATCTAGTATACCAGTATATTCCCACATACTGACACATAGTTTCCTGTGCTATGATGTTTCATATCATAGGTTCAGACACTCATGTTCCCGACCATGCATAGTAGATTCAGATTCGGCCAGCAGCAGTAGATTTAGTAGTAAGCCCTCTTCATTCGAGGATATTATATTATTTCATATTTTAGTAGATGTAGTAGTTCAGTAGATGGAGTTAGTTGGGGGATTATCCCATCAGCTCCACTTTTAGACAGATTCAGTTAGAATCATTTTAGACTAGATTTTTAAACAGTATTCAATTTTACAGATGTTATATTTTATCATGATTTTAAATATTTTAAACCTTACGACATTTCAACCAATTTTTCTGCATTAATTATAGTATTATTATTTAGTACTCATAGTAGATATCATTCATGGGTTAGATTATGGTCCTTCAAGGTCGTAAGCACCGTGTGATGATGAGGGGGTAGTCCCGGATCATTACAAACTTGGTATCAGAGCCTAAGGTTCAATAGTGTCCTAGGAACTCTGAAAGCCGCATCTAGTAGAGTCTTTTACATGGGTGTGTAACGCACCACACTTATGAACAGGAGGCTATGCGATATCTTAGAAACAGTTTTCTTTCTTATAGTACTTATATCATGCGAGTGAGCATGAGCTCCAGTTAAAAATAAAACTCTCAATCTAATCCTTTTCTTCCTTCCAGTTACAGAACCTTTCCTTATTCTTACCTCAATAGGTAAATCTATTCTAGCCAGACGAGTATATAGAAATTGCTCGGTTAAAGTATTTCAGAAAATTCCTTCAGTTAATTTCAGTAATAGTCATTCCATTTTAGTTTCTTGATGAACCAGTCCTTGGATGAAGGGGTAGTACCTTAGTTTCAGATGATTTAAGTTTGAATCTTTTAAGATTGAGCTAGTAGAAATAAGAGTTAAGAATTCTAAGCTAGTCAGTGTTGAGGTTGCTATATAATGATTGTTGGGGCAATAGAAAACTAAGAATTTTATGTTAGAAGGAAGTACTAGCAGTGGACCTTAAATTATTAGGTTTAGCCCTTCAGGATGAGTTCAGCGTTTATGAGTATTATTGTATCTCGGGATCTAGAGTAAAATTGTTTTAGTTCGATTTAGAATTTATTAAGAGGTTCACAGACTTAGAATAACGGCTTTAAGCTAAGGGGGAGATGGTAGAACAAGTAACCAAGTCAGTCTTTAAGATTTTAGTAGTAATGTTAGTACTCATACCTTACGGTATGCTCAGTTTCCATGACTCATTCAACGCTCCTAATGATCAGCCGAATTCAGATTTCGTCATGTATATCCTCAGTTCAGACCTCTTGATAAATCCATGATGTTGATATTCTATACCTCAGGCTTTAATTAAATGTCAAGTTTAGTATAGTGTCTATTCATGCTTCAGATCCTTATATTTTAACCTCCAGTGAACTCTCCTTATGAAATAACATAGTGATGAGCAGTTTCTTAGATGGGAGTGAGCAAATGGTTCATGTTAAGAAAAGATTGTTACATGCTTATTTTACACGAGGTTTTAGTTATGAAGATAGGCTTGAATGTCATGTTAATGTGTAAATGGATAAATATATTTCGGAGATTTGAGTAGGCTTGAACTTAGCAGGAGAATTCAGTACATCTCAGACCTCAGTAGGTAGGGTTATCAGTGCCCATCTTATAGAGTTTTAGACATGTTGTGGTTTCTTATTCAGATGTCTTATTCATACCATACCAAGGTTCCTTACTCCCTAAAGTTATTAGAGCCTTATAGAAAGAGTGTCTAAAAAATGCTTCAATCGAGTATAAGTTTTCAGTATGAGTTAGTTCGTAAAGCCAACAATTCAGTTTAGTAGTAAAGTGGACAAATTCACATGGTTTCCCACCTTTTCATCTAGTCGTCCTATCCCAAAATGGAACATCCTAGTATTTATGATTTCATCCTATTTTATGTATCATGCCTCAATTTTAAATCCTAGATATTCAGTCGCGATTTAGTTCATAGGTGCCCCGTGCATCGTCTCATGCTTTTCCTTAGTATCTTAGCCAAGTCAGCATTCTCAAGGAAAAGTGTCCCAAGGGGGAGATGCACTATAATCCCCGAGCTTTCATGTTCTAAACCTTCCATTCTCTTTTTATGTCATGAATCTAGTTAGGGATAATAGGTACTCATAAGTTGACCCTCTCGTTCCAATCTCAGCCGTATGACCATTCCCAAGTAATGGAATGTATTCAAGGAATTAGTTCAGTTCATGTATTCAGTTCATGTAGTATATTTCAGGCTTAGTCTTTCTCTCATGTTCCCATTCATACATTTTTATTAAATAATCTCAGGTTCATCAGTATTCTCAGCTTAAGGTAACATTCTTTCTTAGCTATACCCAGCTCCATGTTAAGTTATAGTTATAATCTTGATACTCCATTACCGTTTCACATTCGGTCACTCATTCATGAATCAGTTCAGTCATGTACTCATGCCTCAGATATGCATGTTTAGTATAAGAACTCAGTTTGCCAGTAGTTTAGTCATGTAGTCAGGTTTCAGTTTTTCATGTTCAATGTGTAAACTTAGTCTGTCATGTTTCTTAGCTTAATCAGTCTAATTCAAGGACGAATGTCCCCAAGGGAGAGATATTGTAATACCTCGCATTTCCCTAGCTTAATTTATGTCTTAGTACCTGAGTAATCCCATACAAATTTTTTGAAATACTCAATATATTTTAGTTTAGACCCTGCCAATTTGTAGAAAATTCCATTAGCTTTCCAATGATATAAAGTTTGCCCAAATCCGACACCCGGACGAAGTGTTAAAGCCATTTTAGTAAACAGTGTGCCACCTGAGCCATCAACGCATCGTGGAGCATGACCAAATGGAAATCGTCAATTCTAGTGTTACTCCGCGATATTGGCACGTCGCGTTATAGACCCAATTCATAATTGTCAATTTCCAGTGAGGCAATTTGATTCCACCGCACCACGCCGAAGACCAAAATTGTAACCAGTGAGGTATCGCGATGGCATCACATCACACCATCAGCCTAGTTCCCAGTTGTCCACTTTCTAGTGGCACGATGCGATAGTGGCGCGTCGCGCCAGGTTCCCAGTTCAGAAAATTTTAACAAAAAATTAAAAGGATGCCTAGGGTTAAAACAGTCCTTTCCCACAATTTTATTATGCCCTGATATGGGATTTAATCCCTAAAAACATCCTTAGCTACTCATTATTTAATTCATCCCCAAATTAAAAAGCATTCTCTCTCAAAGAGGCAAAACCCCAAGTTCAAGAAACCAAGAACAAGTCTAAGGATTTCTTCCAAGAACATTCAAGAAAGAATCTTTCAAGATATGTTAGGTGTTCCTCTATGGGTTCTTTTCACCAATAGAGTCCAAGAATCCCTTTTTAAATATACAAGATCTCAGATTTATGATTTTTATGTTTTAATTAGATTGAATTCGTGTTCATAATGTTGTTTGAGTTTTAATCCATGATTTAGATTACAAGTTCCAAGAATTGATTCTAGTATGTGTTGAATTACATGATATTCAAGATAAACCCTTCAATTTGCAAGTTGATTGTGGTAACCATGTTAACCCTAAGTGTTTATGATTTAATGAACCAACTATGCTTCTTATGTGTTTGATAAATTATCTATGCTAACATGTATTCTCCATCCATGTACAAGTTAATGCCTTACAAGTGTTTGATGGAATGTCTCTATGAATGAATTATGACCAAGTGAACATTGTTATGTTATCAAGATGATGATTTGCTTTACTTTTCATGCTATCGAGTCCTGGGGAAATTTAATACTCAATAATTTAGTTGTTTACTTAGAGCCAGTATTAGTGACAAGATAGTATCAGTCATGTCACGATCAGTAGTACTCTTACTCAGTTACAAAACTAAGTAGAACTCAGTCAGTTACAGAATTTAGGAAAACTTAGTAAAATCTATATTTGTCCAGTCTAGTTCAGTATGATCAGATCAATGTCTTTCAGTTAGGAGTAGGATTCAGCACCAAGTGAGCCTAGGGATAGGGTCTCACCCTTTAGCTAGGACATGATCCCTAGAAGCAATCCCCAAGTTCCAGATTTACGTATCCAAATTAGGTTAAGAGATGTCACCCGTTATATAGGACTGTTATACTCAAGGATCACCCGCTAGTTAAGGACTGATCTCAGGTTTCACCCGTTATTTAGGACTAACTCCACAACGGTTATTAGTACCCCCGGCATAGTGCTAACACCCTTCCAATTGGGGTTACAGTTTGGACCCCGATTAGCTCAGATTGGGGTATGTTGGTTAGATGATTACCTTCTACAATTTTAGTTTCAGTCTTCAGTTGAGAACTCAGTTCAGTTTTACAGAATCAGGACTGTCAGACATAGTCAATCATTATTAGTAAATCAGTTATCAGTAACTTTAGATATCAGTTACTCAGTAATCAAAACTCAGTACTTAACTTCAAAAAAGCTTAGTTATAGTATACATATATGCAAAGTATTACATACTCAGTATTTACAGTAGTTTTAGTTATCCATGTACTCTCATATTTTTAGTTACTCTATATCATTCAGTCAGTTGCTATTCATGCATGTGAACCCTTTCATATATTCTTACCTCATCTAGCATACCATTACATTATCACGTACTGATGCATACTTTCCTGCACTAAGATGTTTCATATCATAGGTTTGGATGCTCAGGTTCCCGACCACTCATAGTAGATTCAGATTCAGCTTGTAGTAGTAGATTTAGCAATGAATCCTCATCAATTGAGGATATTCTATTATTTTATATTTTAGTAGATGTAGTAGTTCAGTAGATAGAGTAAGTTGGGGGATTGTCCAATCAACTCCACGTTTAGACAGATTCAGTTGGAGGCTTTTTAGACTAGATTTGTAGAAAGTATTCAGTTTTACAAATGTTATATTTATCAGTATTTCAGATGTTTTTAACCTCATAGAATTTTAGCCTATTGTTCTGCATTAATTACAGTATTATTATTCAGTGCTCACAACCGATATCATTCATGGGTTAGCTTGTGGTCCTTCGGGGTTGTAAGCATCGTGTGACAACTAGTGGGTAGTCCCGGGTAGTTACACTCCCCTTTTTTATACTAGCCAAGTTTCTAGTTCCTCTTATAAGCTTGATAGGTCCTATGATGATGAGAAAGATGAGCCACCCATCGAGTCTACTAGTCTTGAAGTAATGCTTTAAACTATTTTGGATCGAGTAACTACAATGAGGGAGAATGTGCAAGACATGCAATAATCTTATAAGGCATTTGGAAGGAAAATTGTCAAAATTGAGGAAATAGGGAAATAAGAAAAAATTAAAAATATCACTACCTTACCCATTTCCCAAGAGGAGGTTTATCAAGAAAAGAAACCGATATGTGATGATGATCTTGTTATGTAGACTCCTTGGTGATCTCCCAATCTATCGAATCAAATGAGGAAGAAGACGCCAAAATAAAGAAAATGGTACTAGAGTCAAAAGAAGAATCAAGTCAAATCTCTTATAATGATTCTAGTTCATTTTAGAGTGAAGATTTTTTGGGGTAGGCAATTTTGGGATTAGGGGTTGGACCTCATTCAACCCACTTTTCAACATTATTCTTAGAGGATGTGATGAGAATCCATCCACCTAAACAAATAATGGATTGTGGGAAGATGGACTACGATTCCTATATTTTAGAATTTGATATTTCAAAGGAGCATATGGAACCCTATCCATCAATGGCCAAGGAACTCAACACCCGATGTGTAACTAGTGGTCTTTTGATGTGCTCACTTTTACCCAAGAATCCAAACCGAAAAGTTGATGTAAAGTTAGGTAAAATATTCAAGTCTTCAAAATGGCGAGATCGAAACTTACTTGCCATTTCTTCACTTCTTCCACGTTTATCTTAGAAGAGTTGAATCTTCTGCCCCTCTGCCACTCATTACATATTGAATGAAAGTTGGTATGGAGATTCAAATCTTCTAAGTGGAAACATAGAAAAAAGTGGTAAAGTCTTCGTTCCACAATATTAAACTAAGCGCTCGATGGGAGGCAACCCATCCTGCTATGAAAAGTAGCCCGTATCCTTTTATTTTATGCATGATAGAGTAGATTTTATTTTCATTTATTCATGCATAATCCATTAAATATTGGTGGTAAGGGGAATTTTGATTTAATTTTAAAATAGAATGTGTGAAATTGGCAATTTTGACTAAACAAGAAGTACAAAAGACCCGGTTATTTGGTCTCAATTACTGTGACTATGGTTCATACCACCGTGATCGCATAACAAAGACCGCGATCATAGTCAAAGAAGTTTAAATGACCATCCGAATGACCATTGCCCGCACGTATTCTCTCTTAATTTCTCTTAAATTCTCTAAAATCTTTGACTTTGCATTACATCTCCAAGTGTAATCTCAATTCATTTGCATCTTTAACTTGGTAAGTTGTCTCAACTTCCTTGATTTTGATAAAATTGCATGCTTAGAATGTATAGTTTAGGTAAAGGCCTGAGTTAATATTTTCGTTGCAAAATGCAATCTTGTTGATGATTAATGTATGGTTAGCTATTATAATTGGTGTACACACTAATGAGGAAGTTTTGAGTACCCAAAATTAGTCCTAAAACTGCTTGAATTAAAGTGTCCACCATGTGTTCGATTTAATACCCCAATGAGTTCAATTTGAATCCTTTCAAGTCTGGGGCCATAATCATACATTCTAGGCTTAAATTTCTGTGTATAATGTTGGTATGCCTAGTTAGAACAAAGAATTGGGGTTAAAATTATGTTTTGAAGAGTGCAGAATCTGACGAGTAACGTCTCAAGTACCGCGATCGTGGTCCTAATGATCGCAATCACGGTGCCGCAATCATGATCAATGCTGCACGATATCCATACCTGTGGGCAGTGTCTGCAGGAATTGAAAATCATTATGCATTAAATTCTACTCCCAAAACCTTCTGTAACACTGCCATATGCATTTAGTTTTTTGATCTAGAATGTTTTTGGTATGATAGTACTAATGATGGCCTGAGTGGCATTATTTATAGGTTCTAAGCCTCAGAGATGGAAGAATTTTACAACACTAAATTCATGGCCCCACAATTCTAAAACCTCTACAGTGCGGACATGCACAAGAGTAAGTTACTCCCTTAAAGGGGTATCAGATTAGACAGGGTAGAGGAGAAGCTCCTAGTATTCCATGGTAGACTCGCCAAAACTTGGTGGAGTTGCTTTGCCCCCGACCCCTATATGCAAATGAGCAATGGGTACAGTAGTTCTACGCTAACCTAAGCATAACTTCTTTCAAAAATCCGGTGATGACTATTAGAGGAAAGCAAGTGAACTTTGGGACAGAGTGGATCAACGAGGCATACGGACTCCCAAATGCTTACATGGAGCATTTCCATACAACATCATGTGAGCCAGGGACCTAGATGGAAAATATTTTATGTCCTGGCAAAGAGATTCCCTGGGCCACTACCAAGAGAGACATTCTAATGAATGACTTTATAGTTGAGGACAGGCTTTGCATGAATATCATATATAGCTGAGTATCATCATTCACTCACATAACTATTGTTATAGACTTGTGAGCTCGAATGGTATTCGATCTTCTCTCTGGCATCTCCCTGAATATAGAAGAGATTGTGCACTCAGAGTGGAGGTACTTCAGGAATCATGGAGGAACACATCTTTTCCTCTCGTTCCTTATCACAAAGCTATGCAGGAGGGCACAGATAGAGAAATATGCCATAGATACCTAGGTGATCCCAGGCCCCTACATCTTTCCACTCAAATTCAAGGGTGAGGGTGACCCAGGTCAGAGCAAGAAGAGGAGAGTGGACTTAAGCAAGTCGACCCAAGAGGACATAGATTCTTGTAGACCTTCATCAGCCACCACCTTCAATGATATCTCTTATCAGATGTAGGTGGTGAGGGAGCTTTTGTCCAGACTACCTCAGGGACCAAGAGTGCCCTCCACTGCTCTCCACTCATATGTAGCCCCATCAGATCATGAGATATACAGGGAGGAGCAAAAAAAGCAAGGTTCCACAATTGCTAGCCTGGAGAGAGCCTATTCATCCTTGGCTGCATCACACAGGGACGTCAAGGAGTCACATGAGAAGATGGTAAAGAGAAAATAAAAGAGATAAATTCTTTAAGAAGCTATAGAAGGGGGTAAAGGGCAACTTTAAAGTGCTCAAACCTAATGAGCGGATACCTTCACCGAGGTTGGACAGTAAAGACAAGGCCCTATTGATTAGTCGACTGATGATATTGGTGGTGATAGATCAAAGTCAACAGGAGAGGATAGCTCATGATGCAGATTTAAGGAGACCCTTTTACTCTTGCTTTATTGTACATACAGTAAGGATAATGCTTTTCTTTTAGTTGGGGGTGTCCCCCAGATTTGTATGGTGTTGATGTGTTGTCGGATATTTTTATGGTGTTTTGGGTGACACTTTGGATACTATTTTTTTTATTTTGGGATGCTATATTTTTGGGCACTTTAATGGAGCCCATGTTTTCATGGATTATCATGGTTTTTGGTTCTAGTTTTTCTTTTTACATTAGTTTTATTTTGATTTTGGTGATGCATGACTAGCTTAGCCCTATGATAGATTGAGTGATGAAATTCTTAAGGGTAAAACGTCATATTTGGATTTTGAGATACAAATGCAGGGGAAGTCTGAGTACCCATAGCATATATGTTATGAATGCAAAGGAAGTGTGAGTACCTATGGCATTGTAAATTGTAAATTTAGGATCAAATTATACACCTTTGGAGAAGTCTGAGCAGCCATATGGTTGGTTTACCCATATTGAGCCAAAATGTGAGACTAAGGTTTGTGTTGTTTCCATGTTTAGAAAATTATGCGTGGTGCTAATGCAAAATTAACAACCCTCTCCGTTCAAAATATTTTCAAAAATCAAGGGCATGGACGTAAGCAAGCTTGTAGCAAAATGTTTTCTCTTTTTGTGACTCCGCAAGTTCTTAACTTGTGAATAATTATTAATACACTAATTTTTTCTCTCACGGTAGGGTAAATTGATCCTCTTAGCAAGTTTTTATATACCATGTGTGGTGAGCTTTTTGCATTCATCTCTTGTATACTTGTGTTATCTAGAACTGTCCCCATTAGTCTCTAAAAGCTAATTTTTGATTGTATTTGGTTGGATAAATGATCTTAGGCCATCTTTGTGACTTTGAAAACCACTTTAGCCTAAAAAATCCTACCCATAAGTAAGTGTAATCCCTAGTTACCCTTTGAGCCTTTGGACCTTTCTTTGGCAAATATATCACAAGCCGTGAAACATTCTTTTTATCCCTCTTTTGAACCATACCCTCCTTGAACTTAAAAATGCAACTTGAGGTTAAAATCCTAAGTTGGGGGTGGTGAATATTGATAGAAGTAAGTTTGGGCCACAAAATTATAGTGATATGCCTAAGTGCTTAAGCATTGAAAACAAATGAATAGAAAAAGAGAGGTTCCAACAAAGGAATTAATTGCACAGAACTTGCAAAAAAAAATGGGTGAACAAAGGTAGCCAAATGTAGGCATAAGAAAAGAGAGAAAATGAAGAGGAGTGACCCATAGTCAAAAAGGCGGATTAAATAGTATGATGTAGATGTTCAAGGAAGGGTGTAGCCATGTTTTCCTAAATGATATCCTACCCTAAGTCGAACCTATGTTACAAGCTTAAAAAGTCCTTTGAGATCTCTAACCATTTACTTTCTTTGTAGTGGCGATTGAAAATAGGGGAAAGCCTATGGTATGACACTTGTTGCATAGAGATTTATTTTATGAGAGAGAGAGGTTTTGCAGTTAAAATTTGTTATTGCCTATTTGGTAGCTTAGTGTATGGAATTCTCTTTCTTGTGAGGTTGGCATATGAAATAAGTTGAGGTAGGTGATTTTGTCACCTTTCGAACGATGAGGAAAATGGGTTATAGCTTAGTTGTGGTCAAAATGTAGTCATTTCTAGAGTATTGGTTTTTGTTGCTTGGTTTCTCTTCAAAGTCTTGTGCATCTTTAGATATGGCATTCCATGATGAGAGGTATAGTGAAAATAGCATAGCCCGTGTGAAACGAACTACTTATTGTAGTGACTAAGCTTGAATTCATTGTGATCTTTGAGGCATAAAGTTGGGAATAGATAATTTTTGTCTCATGATATAAGGTATTGTTGCTTGACGAAAAGCATGAGATTTAAGTTAGGGGTGTTGATGAGTGGCAATTTTACCACTCATTTGCACTTAACATTAGTGCATATTACTATATTTTGAAGGAATAAATGAGACATAATTATGAGTGAATGTACTAATATCCACACTTTGCAGGCACATAGTTCATGAAAGGGAAAGATATGGATTGGAACTAAAAATGATAGTAAAAAAACAAGAAAAGTGCAGCTGAAGATTTGGAGCCAAATGGCCTCAGTTACCGCAATCGCGGCTTGAGGATTGCAATTATGGTTAAATCAACAAGGTCAACTGTAACGCCCCGAGTCTGGTACCCGAAATGCTACACGGTACCCATGACCCCAAAGGACCATAACCTAACCCATGACTGATATCTGTAACTGAGCTCTACATGATAGACTGTATAAATACAAAATATAAGCTGTAAGGCCACAAGGTTCAAAACTGTAACATGTCTGAATGGGGTATAGAAATACCAAAAATTAAAATAAACTGTCTGAACATACTGTAGTCTGAAAGCCTCTAAACTAACTGAAAACTGTGAAGTTGATGGGACATGTCCCTAACTAACTCTGAGCTACTGAAATAAACTAAGTACTGAAGGAATAAGATAATCAAATAATAACATCCTTGAATGATGAGGACTCACTGTTGACTCTGACTGCTGAAACTGGAATGCTACAAATGCTTTGGAGCTCGTTCTTCTGAACCTATGGTATAAAAACACCATAGCGTAAATACGTCAGTACGATTGAATGTACTGGTATACAAGTGAGGTAGGCTAAATGCAAAGGGTTCATATGCATGAACACTACTAACTGACTGTATAACATGAACGTGAGAATACATGCACGGATAAATAACTGAAATTGAATACATGGTAATACTGACTACTAAGTATGAATACTGATAACATGAGATACTGATAACTGAGTGACTGTATCTGACAGTCTAGATTCTGATGAAACTAGCTGAGTTATGTACTATACTGAGTGACTGTATTTAACAGTCTTGGGTTCTGTAGAACTATCTGAGTTCTATTACTGAGACTGGGTCTGAAACTATAACTGTGGGAAGTAGTCATCTAACCTACATTTCCCAAATAATGTAATATAGCTAGGTTGGGGTGTAATATGTAACCCCAATTAGAAGGGTGTCAATACCGCTCCACTGGTAAAGACAAGCTGTGGGCGACCCTAATCCGACAATGTTCATAAAGGAGAATAGTGGGACCCTCATCTGAAAATGTTTATCCACCTTATCAACCCTCATCTGTCAGTGTTGATATCTCAACCTATGCTGGCTACATAGTTCTGGAATGCAAGGATTGTTTCTAGGATCACACCCTCAACTGTCAGTGTGTGTCCTCATCCTTGGGTTCACTCGGTGCTAAATTCTACTCCCATCTAAATAGACATTGAACATGATTAACTAAACTAAACTGGACTAATTTCATTGAGTTTCGTTGACTGACGGAATACTACTGAGATTACTGAGTTACTAAGTTTTCTGAGATTACTAGGATTTCTGAGTTTTCCTGAGTCATAAGTCTGACTGAATTCTACTGAGCATGGCTTGATTAGGAGTATCTTGAAAACTGATACTGGCTCTAGGCACACATCTAAATTGTCGGGTACAAGTACCCCCAAGACTTGATAGCATAAAACTGACAAGACATGACATTTTTTGAACACATGATTATTGTCAGCATTTCACAATACAACCATGGAGGGATTTCATGAAGCATTTATCATTCATAATCTTGTACATGGATATGAATGCGTATAAACATGCCATATTTTCATAACTTATAATATCATGAGAATTCCATCAAATGACTACAATGCACAATAATTGAATGGAGGTCATATTTAAACATAAGGGTAACATGAATTCATCATTAAGGTTCTATTGAGTCATAATGCACAAATATTATTCTCTTAGACATTTTATCAAACACCTAGTATGCATAACTTAGGGCTTAGGCATGATATCCAACATGATTCCATAATTCAATTCAATTTTATGAATTTCAACCCCATAATAGCGTAGTTGCATGAACAACTCATAAAGATTCCAACTTGGGAATCATACATCAATAACTACATGAACATAATCAATCTACAACATAAATATCACAATTCAAAATTTAAAATTGAATTCTTGGGCTTCATGGATGAAAGAAATCCATGAATAAGCATTTGACATACCTTGGATGAAAGATTCTTAAAAATTAACGATAGAATCTCTTGAATTTGAAGCTCCTATGAAAACTCTAGACTTGTTCTTGAGAGTATTTGAGAGAAACAACAATATTTTGGTGAAATAAGGGCTGAAACTCGTGTTTTTAGACTTATATAGGGGTGAAAAATTGACTCTTTTTCCCTTAAACATACAGATATTTAATGACTGAAAATTGGGCATCGATACGATACTCGACACATCGCACCATGATCGTGCCAAGTCTCAGTAGTTTTACTTGCAGTCCCTGAAATAATGTTAACCAACGCAATAGACGACACGGCGGGCCAAGATCGCATTGGTCCACTATTTTGGGACACCAAACGCGGTCTAAATGAGGTCTGAAAAATCTAAAACTTGATCGAGAACACCTATTGACCTCTCTGATCATGAATTAACAAAAATACGGACTATTAAAGGACCTTAAGGTGGCAAAATAATATTGCCAACTTTTGAAGGCCAAAAATAAACTAAGTTTGGGAACTTAGCTAGAATTTTCTGAGTATGGGACCCCCTTGACAAGTTTAAAGAACTGATTTAAGCTTTGAAATTTTGCAGGGTCTTACATCAACTAGATGCAGTCGTGGACAAACACTTATGATCGTGGCTTAGCAGAAACTTGCAGCCCAAGGGCAAAACTAGAAATGCATGTGGTTGATCCTAAATTCCACAAAAGAGGACTAATATTATTTATCATAATCCATCTTCCCCAATTTTGAACATTTTACTAGGGTTTGTAGCCTCTATTCTTAGAGAATAAAATATTGTAGTAGCGTCTTAGTAGAGGAATAGCTCACTTCCATTAGAGATTTGTAGGAGTCCAATGTTTGAAGTAACATTTACTTAGTCTTCAATAAATCATTTCAATGGATATCATTGGTATTTCTTTGCTTATTTATCTTATGTGTAGCTAGATCTCCCTCTTGGGGGTATGCATAAATAGGGATTAAAGGGTGTACGGTTTGTTATTGTTAGCTTCTATTTAGTAGTTTCTGTTTATGAGTTTTATCATTGCTTGACCAATTTGGTTGGGATTTATGGGTGAAAGCCCCAAATACCCATATAGGTTAGATGGGTGAAATCCCCAAACTCTAGAAAGCTCAAAGCCATCTTTGGAAGAGGGGTCTTGGGTTAACTTTAGGAATCCATGTCATCCTTGAAAGAGGGATGTGGAGACCAAAGCGATGGTAGACAATTATGTGTTTAGTTTGCTAATCATTCACTAGTTTAAACATAAGGGTGGTTGTGAAGTTATCTATACCATGGGTATTATCCTAGAAATAAGGATTGCCTAAATTGAGGTTTGGTTACCAATAATTAGACACACCCATTAGGTATTCAAAAGAATCAATGGGTGAAAGTTTGGTATTTTGTTGAAATACTAGCATCAAAACCTATAACCAAACTTACCCACATTTGACCCACTAATAATGAAGTTAACTATTAACATTCACGTGTCACTTTCCGTAGTAATACATAATTCCAAGATCTGTGCCTAATTGATAAAACTTTAATTCTTCATAACCCTGAATTTATACTAGAAAAAAAATAAAAAGAAACATTAGTGTTGATACTTATCTCCCCCATTTTTATCTTTGTGTAACATTGGTTTGAATTTAACAAGTATCTATTATTTCGAATTAACTTAATTGCCACCATATTATTCCTCGTGGATTCAACCCCGACTCCAAAGTTAGGTAGCTTGCATTTAAATTGACGTGTAAGTTGAGCGTTATCAATCCTATAGACAAATTAACATTAGATTCAATACACATATGATTAAGTCCACTCAAATTAATTTGTGTTGAATCAACATGATAAGCATTCTGCCTCAAGGTATTTATTGTTCTCTCTTACACATAAATATAATAATATACTCAACATATATGAATAATTAATGTATGTATTCTCATTTTTATTTATTTAATTTTTTATTTATACTTTTTAAATAATAATCTTCCTGTCAGGCCTATGTTTAGTCCTACCCAAGAACACTCATTCACTATGAGTCAAAACTTACCTCTAGAGATATCTTTCTTTTGAAGTCTTATTATTCTTCTGTTTAAAATCGATAGTAAGTAGATTTAGGAAGAGGCAATTAGGGACAAAAATAGAAGATCTTTAATATATTAAAATATAAATCTTACACTTAATTAACTAAGATGAAGAGTTAACTAAATATCTCTATTGTCTTATAATTCGTAATGATAATTAAACATTAATTTATGTAAATATGTTGCTTTCTTTCCCTCTATTA
>NC_061121.1:200902606-200927411 GCF_002878395.1 Capsicum annuum
AGATCAAGAAAAAATTAAAGGTCACCCCTATGTTAAAGAAGTCAATGAACCACCTTCTGGTACAACAAACACAATTACTGACCCAATCAATGAAGAAGCTCCACATGAACCATCTTTAATGGATTTCGGCAAACAAACACCAACAGCAGAACAAAATCCACCAGTTGTCGAAAGTGGGCGTGAGTCCGCATAGAAAATTAATGTGTCTGGGGGAACGTATCATGTGCAAGTTTTGATGAAAGTTGATATGAATGCAATTGAATCATTAGTCAAGATATATGTAAGTGCAACATGATTTTTTTTTATAAACCATCAACTGAGTCTCCTCACAAATTCAATTTTGATGAAGGTACTGATAGTGGAACAATTATATCGAGTGTATGTTATTAATGTATAAAATCATTATGTTCTCTTAGATATTGCATTATATCTTGTACAGTTAACACATTCAATATCAAAAGATGGATAAATTTGTCAATTCTTTCGCAATAGTGTTGTTATTTCATCCTATATAAGTCTTACATGTTCCTTAATATCTAATTAATTCTATGTTTCAGGAAAGTGAAACTGAGGTTAAGAATGATGTGTTTCAGCATTCCATTGATAATATCATAGCTGACTTTTCCTCACCAGTTAGTGCAATACAATCTGAGGAGCTTTTACAGAAAGAAAATCTCCCTGATCTCATTTTACGAAAAATAATATTGAAGTTCAAAATAAACTGCAGGTATGTAGAACATACGGTTGTGGATTATTTCATATGGGATCTCTTTCATCCAATTAATGTTAGTATAATGCTATAACTGTTTGTGGCTGTATCTAATAATTTTCATTTTCCAGGTGTCCTGCACTGTGGTATCGTTTGAAGCGTTTCAGGAATTGATAGATAATATCATAGCTGGTATGTCCACACCAATCATTGCAATGGCAGCAAACTCAGGCGATATTTCTCAAAAAGCCAATCTTCCCGATCCGCCCTTACATACGACCAATGTTAAAGTTCCAAATGAACTGCGGGTACGGATAGCACATGAGATTTGAAATATATATGCCATTAATTTGAAATATCTTTGTGTAAAACAAGATTAAGCATGTTTTAGAAATTAACTGATACATTAAATACACCAAATCAATTTGTTATGAAATGTGTTAGACAATTATTAAATATAATGATACATAATAGTTTCACTAAACAGTATGCGTACTTTCTTATAATACGGCGACACAGATAGGTTATCATAGATAAGTAATTTATATATAATAATTTTTCTTTTCCAGGAGTCTACCAATGCTATTTCAACTGATTCGTCTCAGGAATCGATAGATAATATTATAGCTGGAATTTTCACACCAGTTGTTGCCATGAAAATGAAGTCTGTTAGTCCCACTGAAATCAATAACAATGAATGTCAAATCCATGATACTCAGTTTCAATTAGTTCTTCCTGAAGAAGAAGAAGTCGGTAAACAAGATGTCATTAAAACACATGCACCAAAAAAAGGAAGCGAACTACAATATTCAGGTCATCAATTACAACTGAATTTGGTTCAAGTTGTAAAGGCAAAGAATCTGCAACAGTTGATTTTCCTCAAAAGCATCCGTTTGATGGTTATCTTATTTTCCATGAAATGTTGATGAGACTAATCGAAGAGTACTCTGATTGGATTGTTGAAGGATTATTAAAGTTTCATGAAAAGAAGTAAGATATTTTTACTTTTTTCATTATTCTTTTTCAATTTTAAAATCACAAAGAGTACTATAATTTCATTATACTCATGTAGGAAATTGAACGACCACCACTACAAAGCTAATAAATCAGGAATTGGTTTTAGTTCGTTGAATTTTGTTGTTGCACAACTAGATTCAAAGAACTGGTTCTACACAATGTCTCAGCCAAACACCTGCTAGAATAATGAGGTATTATAAAAAATATTACTTACATATACAATAAATAGATTTTGATACATATATATACATTATTATGCATTCTGATACATAACTTAAATAAAAAGTAGATAAGTGTCATTCTCAAATTTTATATACCAAATTAATTTTCTTACTTGAGTAGAATTTGTGGATATCAATAACTTATTTATTTTGTTATTCTAAGTAGAATGTAGATGTTATATTCTACTACATTCGGAAGAAATCAAAGCAACAAAAGGATCAAGAATATCGATACACCACTGTTAATTGCTTGTTCAAAACATACATCGATGCGACATACAAACGTTACTTTGAGGATGCAGTGGGTGATTCTCTCTCAACTCAAGATGATTATAAAAAAATATGTTTTGTTGCAACCAATGAAGGAGCACTGATAAACATCATCAAAGGGTTCAATATACCAGTTTCTTTTCCTTGGCACTTAGTCGATGATGTATATGTTCCTGTAAATTGCGATGGAAATTTTCACTGGATGCTAGCTGTGATATCTTTAAAGAAAGATGTATTCGGGTGTATGATTCAATGTTGTCATCACAACATAGAGAGCCATCACATGAGATCAAAAGATTGTTTGAGATACTGCCAACATATATTAGTTACAGTGGATTACTAGAAAACACTAAACGAACTGTATGGTCAAGTCTCGAATCTTACAAAGATAAGATGAGTAATGTGGCCGGTAATTTGAATGACACTCCATTTGATGTTGAATACGTTGAAGATATTGCACAAAAAGTCAGTGAAAGTTTATAAGTATATCCTCAAAGTTTTATATATCTAGAAATATTTCATCTCAATTTTTATTGTTGAAAATTTTATAAAGTTACATAATTCATACTGACACATTATTATACATTTACTGTCCATTTCCATAAATGTTGATACAAAAATAATCCCCACATTACTAAGCATCTAACTAAATGATTCGTCATGCTTAGGGACTGTGGAGTATTTATGGTAGCTTATACAGAATTTCTTAGCGATCAAATGCAGATTTCTTCATCAAATCTTGTTGCAGAATATCTTTGAAAGAGATATGCAACACTCTTATGAAACTATGGAGTTAAAAAGGCTAAGAAGATTTATTCTAGTGACCATGACGCTCCACCAAGAGTACGACCATTTTATGTCCCTCCTACTGATGAGTCTAATATTCTTGCCATAGAGTAGATGCTAGGTTATGCCGTAGCTAACTTCTTAACATTGTTTTTTTTGCTACCTTATTGGCCACTATTAATGTAATTTCACACTACTTTTAATAGAGATGTTTTTGTAGCAGAAATTTTTCATCAATTTTTTAAATCAATTAAATTTTAATTTATGATATGTTAAATTTTCATCGACACATGAAAATCGATGAATTATATATCTGAAAATTTTGAGCAAGTTTTGCAATAAGTTGTTACTTTAAAGAAATGTATCATACATAATTTTAAAAAAAATGCATGCAATGTATTTTATTAATTCAAAGTGTCTCATATCAAATCTGAAACATATTTAAATCTGAAACATATTTAAAACAAATATAACTAAAAAAATTTCACATTCAGTTATGATACATCACATATTCATCTATCATATATTCTGATGTTACAGTTCAAATATCAATAATTCAGTTATTATAAAGTTGACAATTATAAACAATGTTTACAAATACTCATTGCAATGTATCATAATACAAGCTACTTTGTATCATGAATACTAAACTAGCATCAATTATGTGTAAGCTTTTCAGTTTCTAGAGCAATTACATACAAGTGTTGTTTAATGAAACAAATTATACCAAAAAAAATGAACAGAATAGCATTTTATGATAGAGTTCCTTTCTAATTCAAAGAACAATCTAAAATTTTTATTTTAACAGATTAATTAAGAAACATATTAAATATTATATTAAATTACAATGAAAAGATAAAAATAAGCCACTAAAAATAAACAATAATTCAAATTAAACATTGTTCAAACATTATTCAAACATAGCCAAAGCAAAACCAAACTAATAGTGATAAACTAAACATAGATAGTTCAATGTATCAGGTAACCAAAACATCAATTCTCCTTTGGAAAGAAGTTGCAAGTACGTCTATTATGACCTTCTCGACCACATTTACCACAATAGTTTGTACGGGATGATAGTTTTCACTTGTTTTCTTACACCTACTCTTTTTCAGCCTACCAAGTGGTCTTTTGTATTTGGATGGTATGACTTCTTCTTCTTCGACACATTTAGGCAGATGCCAATCCTTCTTATCTAGCATAGGTACTATTGGAACTTCATATGTCTTCACTAATGTCGCAGGCTTATAGTAATCAAAACACCACGGACGAAACTTTGTAATATGTTTACTCTTCAATACTGCAATAGCGTGTGGACATGGAATTTCATCAATCTGAAATCTACAACAGTTGCACTGGTTAACATCCAAGTCCACAACGTATATTATTCTAGATTTATAAAATGAATAATGATACTCTGATGTAGGCTTGACCTAATAAAAAAAATTCATACACAAACAAAAGATAACGTACAAGAAATTATTATTCAATAAATAAAATATAAAATGAGTAATTATTTACGCATACCATCATTCTAGATACTTTAACTCCATTAGATGTGAGGATTTCATCAAACCTTCTCCCTAAAGTTGTTTCTGTATTTGAAGCAATTTCTCTATTTTTACAGTTCCATGCTTCAAATAATTTTCTGACTTCTTCCAAAAAATCTAAAATCGGCAATTTACGTGCCTCCACTATACAACCATTTATACATTCTGCAATGTTAGATGTCATCATCCGGCCTCTATTTATAGAAGCATGAACTCTTAACCACTTCTCATATCCTACATCATATAAATAATCTTTCACCCGATGATCAATTTTATCAACTTTCGACATATGGTATTCAAAATCTTTCTATCTTTACGCTTTGGCTATCGAAAAAAATAAGTCACTAAGTCTATCCTTGCTCCTTCTAAAATTTGTACAAACGTTCTTCCAAAGATGCCAAATGCATGCTAAGTGAGGAATATTTGGATAGACAATGCTAACACTTTTAATTATTGTTTCATTGCGATCTGATACAACGCACATGTTCTCACGCTCCCCAAAAGCATTCTTAAATTGCTCGAAAAACTATGTCCATGCGGAATCATTTTCCGAGTCAACAACACCATAAGCAATTGATAATATGCAACCTAAAAAAAATTATAAAGCATGACTTTTAACAAATTGATTTTTTTAAAAAGTTTATACACTTTATAAAGGATACACCAAAGTTTCATATAGACAGTTATGTATCAGAATCTAAATCATGTATCATAAACTATATAGTTATGTATCATAATATATTATATATGTTTTGGAACGTATCATAACAAGTATTAAAGATGGAATAACATGATTAGCCATACCTGCACCATCAAGAGTGCTAGCACAAAGAAAAGTAATAACATGATTAGCCATACCTGCACCATCAAGAGTGCTAGCACAAAGAAAAGTCCCTTGGTACGGTCCACTCAAATGAGCACCGTCTACCATAACAACTGGCCTACAATGCTTGAAACCATGGATCATTGGTTGTAAAGCTATAAATAAATATTTGATTTAATTATCTACAGCCTTATGCATCCTGATCTGTGATCCGGGTTACACAGAGTTTAGCATATAGACGTATCTCGACATTTGTCTATCTCCACCCCTAAGCATTTCTATAGCATGCTCCTTCGCACGCTAAGCTTTCATATAATTGATGTCAACACCATACACAACTTTCATTTCTTCAATAATATCTGCTGGAGTGTGTTTCCTCTTGTAGTTTACTAACTTTGGCTTTGTAAAATTACTAACAAAGTTAACTGGAGCCTGCAGTTGTTTTAACACCCTATCACTCATTAAACACGTCTGTTCATCACTGAATTTCCAAACTTGAAAAAGATTAGAATCCAAAAAGGAAGATGCTTGCATGTACCAACTACAATTTTCATTACGACATTCTAGCTAATAGCTGCATATAAAAACAAATAATCACAATTTTATTTAAATAAATATATATTTTGTAAAAAAAAATAAAATTATGTATCAGATACTGTAAACAGTTAAGCTACTTTAAACAGTTCTTATAACAACATTCTGACATTTGTTTGGTTTAAACCAATTCATCTTCATATATGATATTGTTTATGAATAACACAATTACAACATATTTTTCAATGTATACTAATACCTATACATAAACACGACTCACATACAAAAAACTAAGAACAACATAGTTTATAATACCTTTTTTATCAGATCTTGATGCTCGAAAAGTAAAACTTCGATCTAACGCATACTTTTCCATTACAGCTTTCAGAGTTTTCTTATCCTTATACAACTGCTTTCTTTTAATTTTAGTGTTTCGGTAATTAGTGATGAATTTTGTTGTTTCAATTTCTGATACATACAAAGAGTATTGATTATTCGACTCAACAATAGCAAGTACAGCTGCATTTGATTCTATTCCTTCGACGTATATTATCGCACTAGTTTCAGCATCAAATTATAGATCTTCATTCGATTTATCGCTTGTTGTAATGCATAATGGATACATTACAAAATCTATGCATATTTTTATCAATTCAACGTATACCTTAACACCATTGTCGTTTCTAATAACCATTGGAGCCATATTTCCATCAACAATATATCGAACATCTATATTTTTCTTTGCTTGATCTATCTCATGTTCCATCACAATAACAGAAATCAACCTAAAATTCGAAACACTTTCGCTAACTACAATTTTATCGCTCTTGTAATTTTCACAAATAATTTCGTTTTGCCAAAAACCAAAATATCTCAGCAAAATAGAAATATTCATGACTAAAATTGTTTGAAAGAATCGACAAGAACAATTTTTTTGTAAGCAATGGGGTAAAACACAAATGAAAACGGCATTCAAATTTCAAAAATAAAATGGCTTGTTAGGTGATTTATGTATTACAAAACGGCAATTTCTACTTTTAAGGGATTTGATTAATCAGCCTTAGGCTTAGTTACTGTTCATTAAATAATCAACCGCATTTAATATGCTACTTATGTATCATACCACAATGTATCAGATAATCAAGTAATGTATCATAAATGGAATTTTCAGTAATTTTTTAAAATGTTGGGAGAGAAGGTAATTATATAAGAAACACTTGAGTTTTAAGTAGTTTATACTAAATATAATGATGTACTTAAGGCTACAAGGTCAAAAATTATAATTGACACAAATATTGTATCAATTTTACAATCATAAATTCTAAGGATCTTCTTTTTGTTTCTTAATTTTGTGTTACGTCAAATTATACTAAACAAATTGAAATGATAAAAGTACCATAAAAGATTTGTTAAAATTGTTGGACAACTTACATTTTTATGTTACATATATGTAGGCAAGTTACAGACGAGGAAGAATGCCTATATTATTTCGCAGATCGTTTTATCATTCAGGAGTATATGGCTAATCCATAATTTGTAAATAATGGTTTAAAATTTAACTTGTGCAACTAATTTCTTTTTTAATGTAATATATTAATGTGAGAATATTTTGTTTGTGCAACTATTCAAAAATACATCATAAAATATTTAAGTTATCTTTATACAATTTTATAAAATAAATAAAGACAAAAGTCATTGAGAGAGGGCACATGCAGACAAATCACCAGTATCCAAATGCACCACTAAGTACCATGGTGAGAGAACCACAGTGAACGTTACTTTCTCTATTCTACTGTATATTTTATTATTTTTTTACTGTTTGTCTCAAAATTGAGTGGAAGGATTTATGGGTGCTTATATTTTTTTTTTAATTAAATGCAAAATTGATGGTGCGGGTCAATTTATAACTGTATGATTCAATTTATGCTGAAAATGGTCTACCAATGGGCTAATTTTTTTTTTGATAGATTTTTCTTTTCAGGCAATACTAGAGGTAACAAGTATGGAACGAAACTGAGTTGGATAGAAATTTGAAGATTTCTATTATAAAATGTAGAACAAACATTGGCTTGTGATGAGTTTTTTCTATTATGTTTTATTAATTAATTTAATTTCTGTATGAGGCTGAAGAATTGAGGATACGCAGAATTTACAAACTTGGTTCTTTTTGGGATAATGATTTAATGGATAGATTTTTTTAATGCTATCTTTTAGATTCTGACAGTGGGATAGTTGTTTAATGAATAGGTTTTTTTATGCTATCTTTTAGATTCTGACGGAAGAATTCGCTTGTTCCGATTGATTTAGAAGTTATATTCCAAACCTAATATTTTATCTTTTCAAGTATATGAATAAACATTTGATCCGAATCTAGTATTATCATAAAGGATAATTTTTCAAGAATTATATTTGATATATATATATATATATATATGTGTGTGTGTATACATACATACATATGTACATACATATATACATATATATGGAAAAATTTCAGAAGTAGCAATTCTATAACTATAATTATAACTTTTATAGCAACAATTTTTTAATTACCAAAAATAGAAATTTGTATTTTTTATTTCCACAAAATATTGCTATACAAATACAAATACAGATTGAATATATATATACATACATATATATATATATACATATATACATACATATACATACATACATACACACACACATATATGTTTGTGTGTGTGTATATATATGGGAAAATTTCAGATGTATCAACTCTATAGCTATAATTATAACTTTTATAGCAACAGTTTCATAATTACAAAAAATAGCAAATTTTATTTTTTAATTCTGCAAAATTTTTCTATACAAATACAAATACAGATTGAATATCAATTCCTATTTTGACTCCAATCAGTTAGTGTTAATATGGGAAGAAACCCTCCCGTAATTCAGGCTACATTTAATTAATTATACAAATTTCTTTTTTTTATGTGACTCTTTTTCAACCACAACCGTTATTTTACAACAACAATATTATTCAAAATTCAAAAATATTTTCCATAATCGGCAACACAACGTAATTTCAAAAAATAGAGAGACGGAAAAATTAGGGATGATCATCTAAAATTTTGAAAAAAAATTGAAAAAGACAACGCTACAAATATAGGTATCGATAAAAAAATTTGATTTTGTTTTTGAATTCCATAAAAGAAAAATTAAAATTGCTAAAAAACTTTTCACAACACTGTGATTACAGTCGTAGAATTCAAATTTGAGTTCTTATATGTATTTCATCAATTCTAGCATACAATGTTTCGTGAGAATATTTTTTTCAAAGTTCAAAGTTTGTAATTTGTTAATTGAAATAAAATTATACGTTAAATTTGAATTTATTTGAGCTCAACTAGAATTTTAGAATCAATTATTATACGTTATGTTTGAATTTTATTTCATAACTGGAAAATTTGTAACACCCCACATTTTTGACCTAGAAATCAAACCGTCGTTCCTACATGTGTAAGCTCTAATTCCATGGTTTATGTTAAGATTCATGTGTCATGGTCTTTCACCTAGTATATAAAGTGATTATGAGGTGAAAACTATTCATAGAAATGACCTAAAGCAAAGTTGAGCTAAGAACCTTATATTTATCAAAAATTGGATATTCGATTCTATAAGGGTGTACTTTGAACATGTATAACCTTTTATACAAATAAAATTTTGTAGCTCAAGACCCACCAAATTGTAGATAATTGAATTAGCTTTCCAACGATATAAATTTTACCAAAATCCGATAACTGATCAAAAAGTTATGACATTTTTCGTGTGAGGCCGTAAGTCAATGCGATGTC
Organism: Capsicum annuum; assembly: GCF_002878395.1. Taxonomy (NCBI): domain Eukaryota; kingdom Viridiplantae; phylum Streptophyta; class Magnoliopsida; order Solanales; family Solanaceae; genus Capsicum; species Capsicum annuum. Next base: position 200,912,335 of record NC_061121.1, read on the forward strand.
GACGCGATGTGTCGGCCAGCACATTATAGAACCGTTTCACTAGTTAAATCAGTTTCTAATGGTCTATGGAAATTTTGGTCACTTTTCCTCACCCAAATTTCGTCCATAACATAAAATTTCATCCCCAAGAAGCATTAATTGCCTCTTCTATTAAATTTTTTCTCAAAAATTAAGATCAACCTAGGGTTTCCTCCAAGAACAAGAAAGCAAGAAAAAATCAATCCTTAAGTCCAAAATTTCTAAGAAACAAATCAAGATTCGAGTTCTACTCTTCAAACCTTGTAATCTAAGATATGTGGTGTTTTCCTAAATCTACTTGGGCATAATGAAACTGTTCAACAACTTTTAACATTATGAAATCATGAATTCTTGAAGGGGTTTTGAAATCTATATTGAAATTGCATTATGCATTGTTTAGTGACATTATTGTTTTGGTCTTTAGGCCTTTCTCCCAAATTGATCTGGAATCTTATATATATATATATATATATATATATATATATATATATATATATGCATGTATGTATATGGCTAAAATTGATAATTGAATTGAAAGCAGGACGATTTACGCTCCCTCTCATGTTGTAACACCTCTTGATTTAAAATGTTTATTTAGAAGTTTGGTATCAATGTTCTTAACCATTGTTGAATGATTTAAGATTGATCTTTAAATTGATGAGAGGGGTTTTACGTGTTGATAAATGTCGAATACATATAATAAAAGAATTGCATGGTTTTCCAAGAATGCATGACCATCACATGTTTGTTGAAATGATTAAAAAGAATGATCTTTGCATAATTTGATAAATGTATTGAAGAATGAATCTTCTTGAACTGTTTGAAATATGGTGGTCTAAACTTTATACTTTGAAAGGGAAAACTGTGATATGATTTTTATGGCTCAGAAACATGACTTTCAAGTCTTGGTATGATGATATCAATTCAGATAATGCCATAACAGACTCAGAATGAAATGGAAACCAGTTTTCACTCAGATTTTTAGATTTTAAATTTAGGAAGATGCATGTTCATAAAAGGCTAAAAATGGGCATAAAGAGATGTTAGGTGATTACTCGATGAAGACACGAGTCTAGAAAACTCATAGCCCAAAGTTGTCTTTAGTCGATACAAGATTATTATGTCCCCTAGAGAGATTATACGCTAGCCTAGTTCCTTGTGGCGTATCAGAATCAAAAACTCCAACTCTTGCGGCAAACTTGAGTTGGGGGCTTGGCCACTGAGTTAAGGACAGACTCCATATAGCCCATGGGGTTGTAGAATTGTAGGGTGTACCACCTAACTCAGAAGTAATATAAAGAATAGAACTGCATTGACAAGAATTTTTTATGATTATTAGAGATTGTCCATGTATTTTAAACTATATCATGCATGATGTTTCATGACTTGATCTCACTTATTTTTATATATAGAAATACATTATTTTTTATTGCTCTATGTACCAGTACTTTTGTATTGACCCCCTATATTTTAAGGTCTAAAACTCAGGCTAGGGGTCCCGCTTAACTGTAGAAGTGTCAGACAGCAGGGTGCAGTTGGCGAGCCTTCTTTCTTTTGGAAGGCCTATTTCTTTAAACACTAATATTTATTTTTCTTTGGTTCTGACTAGGGCCTTGTCCTAGTTTTTGTTAGACTTATGATGTATCTTGTGATGTTAGAGATTTCGCAGCCGGGTGTCATATGTTTAGAATATTCAGAACTCCTTTTTAAATTGTTCAAGTTTATGACTTTGACCATGGTACCGTCTTGTATTGTTTTTCGCAAATTTTCTTATACTATATGAATATTGTGCATGATTACCATATTAAGAAGAGCGCCTGAGCCTTCAATGTTTGAGGTTCTCGTTACAGCTAGGGCCCCAGCTTGGGTCGTGACAAACTTGGTATCAAAGCTTAGTTCATGGTCCCAGGGTGTCTGCAAAATCATGTCTGGTAGAGTCATGCTTATGGGTGTATTGTGTACCATACTTATAATCAGGAGGCTACTGGACATTTAGGAGTTGTTTCTTATTCTTTCATACTCTAGTTCGTGCTATAGCATCATCAATAAGAAAGTTATCCAAATTTCTTTCTTAATCTAATTTCATGGGCCATGCCTTATTGTCGAATCGATGCAAGTCCTAGTGTCTAGCTCGCCCAGCAATGTGGTTCTCTTTGATTGAGTCGTCCATAAAGTTATGAATTTGCACAAGGACTTGAGAGGAGTCCATGAGTGCTTTAAAGTGTGTTTATTTAAGCATATACCCCTATCTATATCAGTTTTTCAGTTGAGCTTGAGGTATAGAATGTATTCAGTCTCCTTTAATAAAATTCTTGTTGTGGGTGTCATATTTAAGGATAATGATGTGTAGTAGAATGTTGGAACTGTATTTCCACCCGAGTAGTAGTGTATGTTAAAGTGGCATGACCTATTGGTAGTGAGATAGTCCAGAAGTTGGTGACATAAAGTCACAAGGTTAACAATTAGAGTAAGGGTGACCTTTGCGTAAATAAATAGTTTTAGTTGTATAATCGGGATTGAGGAGTGGGTTGCCATTATATAGTGATAGACTAGTGTGGTAGCAATATTTATAGATTATATGGTAGATTATGAGGCAAGTGGCTGTCTATGATTTTAATTATTCGAATTAGGGAAGGAGCCTAGTAGATAGTTATGATGGTTATAGAAATCAGTCATAGGTTGTAAATAGAGGTTCATTAGTATTTATTGAAATTTTGGAGACCATTATGATGTATGATTAGGTAAGTGGGTATGATGTGAGGAATTAGAATATGTTGGTAAGATTGAAATGGGTTATATTATAATATTAATATCGACTAATCCTATGGTGTAACTTTACCCCCCTTGATGGTCTTTTTCTTTAAGTACTAGTAAACTAGTACTTCATGTGAGACAACATAGTGGATTTTGAATTATAATAGCGAGGTTATGGAAGGGTTGTGATTGTAGGTAGTATTTAAGTGAAGTGAAGTATTTGGGTTGATGTCCCAATTTGTTAGACTAGTGTAGTGTGTGGCATGCTTCGTTGGTAGTACATGATTGATGCTAGAATATCTGCTTGAACTTGAGATATGAAGTGTGGTAATAAGAGTAGTAGCTTAAGATAAATGATACATGTTTTGTGAAGTAATTATGTAACGACCCGATTTGCTGAACCGGAATGCTAAATGGTGCTCATGACCTGGAGGGACCATAAGCTAACTCATGACTGATAGATGTACCTATATACTACATAAGATAACATAATAATGCGGAAACATTAACTGAAAGGCCATAAGGTTCGATCATGAATATAACTGAATAACATAACATCTGTGTGGGGTAATAGAATACCCAAAACAAAACTGAAGTCTAAAACATGATAGTTTGTATCTAGTTTGCATGTAGTCTGCATGTAGTCTGAAACCTCTATTGTCTGAAGTATCTGAAAAAAAGAGTTGATGGGACATGTCCCCAACTAACTAACTCCAACTAATAAGCTAATCAATGAGACAATAGAAAATCTATATCCTCGAAGGATGAGGACTCACTTCTACTCTGACTGTTGAAACTGGAATCTACTGCTCATCTGGAACTCGTGTCTCAGAACCTATGGTTTAACATAAAAAGAAAGTACCATAGTGCGAATGCGTCAGTACATATGTACCAAGTATACATGTGAGGTATGCTATATGCAAGGGTTTGCATGCATGATCAATACTAACTGACTGTCTAACATAAACGTAAGAATGCATACATAAATACGCAACTGTAACTGACAACGTGATAACATGATACTGATACTGTGGTAGCATAACTACTAAGTTTAGATACTGATAACATGAAATAACTGATAACATGAATGACTGTATCTGAATATAAATGATAACATGGGTGAATGTATCTGAGTATAACTAATAACGTGGGTGATTGTAGCTAACAGTCCTGAATCTGATAGAACTATCTGAGTTCCGTACTATAACTAAGTTGATTGCATCTAACAGTCCTGAAATCTGAAGAACTATCTGAGTTCTATTACTAAAATTGATTGACTGTATCTGACACTCCTGATTCTGTAACATGAAACTGTGGGAAGTAGTATCTAACCGACATGCCCTAAAGGTGCTATAATAGCTAAGCTGGGGTCCAATCTATGCCCTGATTGGAAGGGTATCAATACTGCGCCACTAGTAACATTGTCTACGACCTAGAAGTTTGGCGCAACGTGCCAGTTTCATGGAGCAACACTAGAATTTGACAATTGTCATTTGAGCTCTTTCCGCGACGCGCTAAAGGCTCAGGTCAAACACTGTCTCACTAAAAAGGCTCTAACTCTTCGCCTGAGTGTCGGAGTTGGATGAATTTTATATCGATGGAAAGCTTATTCAATTTCCCATGTGGTAGGAAGTGAAAATTATGGAAATATCATATGTATAATAATAAATATTTATTTCAAAGTAAGTTCTAACATCCTTGAGATGATTTTCAAGCTAAGAAAAAGCAAGGGTATTACAGTATCTCCTCTTTGAGAATATTCATCCTCGAAGGAGACTGACTAGAGGAGAAATAATGAGCTGAACATGAATAACTGGAACTTGATCTCATGACGGATATGACTGACAAGCTGAACATAACATACTAAACATGCATATCTGATGCATGCATAATTGATTCATAATTTCATAATTGAAAGTTCTGAAGAACTAAGTTTTCTCACAATGAGAATGAATGTCTGATGCATAACTATATAACTGATCTGATACATGAATGTATGACTGAATATGCGGTGGTACTTGATACTAAGTTTAACATGGGAAAATGAACATGAGACTGCATACTAAGTTAGTGATGTACACTAATCATTAAACTAAGTAAGCTTAAGGAGAACTATTAACTTGAGCTTGATCTGAGTTGGTGGGGAAAAGGTGAGGGTACTTGGTACGCATATCTGCTTCTGCTTCCCAAGTAGCTCCCTTTATGGACTAATTTCGCTAAAGAACTTTAACTAGAAGGACTTCTTTGTTCCTCAATCTACTAGTCTAATAGTCTAAGATTTCAACTGCAATCTCTTCATAAGAGAAGCTGTTCTGAACATCGATGCTCAGAATAGGGACTACAACTGATGGGTCACCTATACACTTCTTGAAGAAAGAGACATAAAAGACTGGATGAATTGAGGCTAGATTTAAACGCAATTCAAGATCGTAAGCTACCTTGCCGAATCGACTGAGAATCTTGAAGGGACCGATATATCGGGGACTAAGCTTTCCCTTCTTCCCGAATCTCTTCACTCCCTTCATAGGAGAGATCTTGAGGTAGACATGATCACCAATCTCAAACTCGAGATCATTTCTACAAACATCTGCATAAGACTTTTGTCGGCTCTAAGCAGCCCAGAGCTTTCTCTAATTAACTGAACTTTCTCCAAGGCATCGAATACTAAGTAAGGACCTATGACTGAGGCCTCACTAACTCTGAACCAACCAATCAGAGATCTACATCTCCTACCATAGAGAGCTTCAAAGGGAGCCATCTGAATACTGGAATGATAAATATTGTTGTATGCAAACTCAATCAAAGGCAAGTGGTCATCCCAACTACCTTTGAAATCAATTGCACACGCCCTTAGCATATCTTCTAGTGTCTGAATGGTCCTTTTTGGTTGACCATCTATCTGAGGATGAAAGGCTGTACTAAGATGAATTTTGGTACCAAGACTCTTTTGGAATGCTTTTCAAAAATAAGAGGTAAACTGGGTATCTCTATCTGAGATAATTGATAACGGAACACCGTGCAATCTGACTAGCTCCTTGATGTAGAGCTTGGCGTAATCCTCAGCTTAATAAGAGGTATGAACTGGAAGAAAAAGAGATTATTTGGTCATTCTATCTATAATAACCCAGACTGAATCATGCTGATGATGAATTCGAGGCAAACCCATCACGAAGTCCATGTTCAGTACTTCCCACTTCCAAGTAGGAATGGTGAACTCCTGCATAAGACCACTAGGCTTCTGATGCTCTATCTTAACCTGCTGACATATAGATCATATAGCCACAAACTCTGCAATATCTCTTTTCATCCCACTCCACCAATAGATTTCACGAAAATTGCGGTACATCTTAGTATCCCCTGGATGAATAGATTAATGCGCACCATGCACTTCTGCAAGAATTTGCTACCTTATGTCATCTACACCTGGAACACATAGATGACCCTGACAACGGAGGACGCCATCTCCCCCTTGGGAGAAAACCTCAACTTTCTGATTCTGAACTGACTCTTTTAGTTTGATAAGGCTAGAATCCATATCTTGCTTTTCTTTCACCTCAGAAACTAGAGATGATTCTGAACTACTTTGAACACATACACCGCCCTCTAAAGAGTTGACTAAGCGAACGCCTAGTCTGGCAAGTTGGTGGGCTTCCTAGACTAACTTCTTCTTAGTATCATCAACATGAGAAATAGTACCCATGGATAGTCTACTGAGAGTGTCAGCCACTACATTGGCCTTGCCCGAATGATAGAGGACACTCATGTAATAATTTTTTAAGAGCTTTAACCACCTTCTCTAACTAAGATTGAGATCTTTCTGAGAAAATACATACTAAAGGCTCTTATGATCTGTGAAGACGTCTATATGAACTCCGTAGAGACAATGCCTCCAAATCTTTAAGGTAAAGACTACTGCTGCTAACTCAAGATCATGAGTAGAATAATTCTTCTCATGGGGTTTAAGCTGTCTGGAGGCGTAGGCTATGACCTTACCATGCTACATGAGGAAACAACCTAAACCCACTCTAGATGCATCACAATATACTATGAAACCGTCTGAACCATCTGGTGAGTCGAGTCTTTAATTCCTGAAAACTCTTCTTGGAAGGATCTGACCACTGGAACTTGACTTTATTCTGAGTTAATCTGGACATAGGGGATGTAATGGATGAAATCGTTCAACAAACCATCTGTAATAGCCAGCCAAACATAAAAAAACTCTTGATATCTGATGGAGAGATAGGGCGAGGCTAGTTTCTTAGTGCTTCGATCTTTTGAGGATCTACTTTAATGCCATCATCGAAAACAATGTGGCCAAGGAATACTACTGATCTTAGCCAAAATTCACACTTACTAAATTAGGAAAATAACTGATGATTTATGAGAGTCTGGACTACTATTTTGAGATGATCTGCATGATCGCGCTCAGTGCGGGAATAGACCAGAATATCATCTATAAATACTATGACAAACATGTCCAAGTACTGTTTGAACACACGTTTCTTCAAGTCTATGAAAGCTTTTGGGGCATTGGTAAGATCAAATAACATAACTAAAAATTCAAAGTGACCATACCGAGTATGGAAAGCTGTCTTCAAGATGTCACATTCTCTAACTCTAAGTTGATGATAGCCGGGTCTGAGGTCTACCTTAGAGAAATAACTGGCACCCTAAAGTTGGTCAAAAAAGTCATCGATTCTGGAAAGAGGATACTTGTTCTTGACCATGACTTTATTGAGTAGACGGTAATCTGTACACATTCTGAGTGAACCATTTTTTTATGCATGAATAAGACTGGTGTGCCCCACGGGGAAATATTGGGTCTGATGAATCCCTTATCTAAAAGATCGTTCAACAATTCTCTTATTTCTCTGAGTTTTGTTGGAGCCATTCTGTATGGAAAAATAAAGATAGGCTAAGTGTCTGAAAGAAAATTAATACCAAAGTTTATTTCTCTTTCGAGAGAAATTCCTGGAAGATCTTTGGGAAAGACATCTGAATATTCATTCACTACTGGGACTGATTCGAAACTGGGAGACTTGGAACTAGAATCTCTAACATGAACTAGATGATAAATACATCCCTTAGATATCAATTTCCTTGCCCAAAGGTAGGAAACAAGATGACCACTGAAAGCGGATACACAACCCTTCCAAGCTAGGAAGGGTTCATTTAGGAACTAAAATTGAACTATTGTGTTTCTGCAGTCGACTGTGACATAGCAGGAATGAAGCCAATCCATGCCAAGAATGACATCAAAACCAGTCATCTCTAATTTAACTAAGTCTGCTGAAGTGACTTTTTGAAATATCATAATTCGATAGTTCCTGTATACCCACCGAGCTATGATGATTTTACCCACTAGGGTAGATAATGAAAAGGGCTTTGCTAGAATTTTGGGACTGATTCCAAAATCAACTGCTATATAAGGAGTAACAAAAGACAAGAAAGTTCCTGGATCTAGTAAAGCATAAAAATGCACATGACAGATCTATAACATACCAGTAACTACATTAGGAGAACTTTCCTGATCTTGTCGAGTTTGAAAAGCATAGAGACGATTTGGACGTTACTCGCTAGTAGCACTGGACGTGGCACCCGGCTGATTTGGATGACCAGACTGAGCTGAGGAGTGATTCTGTTGTCCCTGAGGACCTGGCTATGGATAGTCTCTAACTCTATGTCCTGGCTTGCCATAACCAAAACAAATGCCACTACCTGTTCTACACATACCCTGATGGTGCTTACCATAAGTCTGGCAAAGAGGATAAGTGCAGGCACTGCTAACACTGCCCTGGGTCTTAGAGCGTGGAGCTCTATCTTTGTTACCCTCTCTGAACTTAGGAACTGGAGCACTGGATGTAGAGGGAGATGGAACTGATGACTTAGGATAAAACTGAGAACTGTTTCCTCCTTCTAATTTAAGTTGAGCAAAGTTAAAACTACCTATCTTCGCTCTCTTATTCTATTTCTCCCTCTGCTTAATTTTTTGCTCTTCTATCTATTGAGCATGGGTCATAAGTCTAGCTAAGATTATGTCACTGTTTAGCATGGCAGATCTGCACTTATTAACCACACTGTCGTTCACCCCTGAAGCAAACTTACTTATATTGGATCTACTGTCTGCAACCACATGAGAGGCATACCTGGCTAATTGATTAAACTTAAAAAAATACTCTTTCACTGCCATATTGACCTGCCTAAGGTTGATGAACTCTAGAACCTTAGATTCTCCAAGTTCTTGGGGAAAGAATCTTTCTAAAAATGCAGTGACAAACCTCTCCCACTCTATAGGACCTGCATCATCTAATCTTTCGGACTTTCACTATTTGAACCAAGCATGAGCTATATCTGCAACTGGTATGCAGCTAGCTCAACACTTTTAACAGTAGTCACCCCCATGGTGTCTGTCACTTTCTAAACTTGATCTAAGAATTCCTGAGGGTTTTCATCTACCTTAGACCCGAGAAAGGTTGAAGGATTTATTTGGGTGAAGTCTTGAATCCTCATTGCAGCTGAGTTGGTCACTAGGTTGGTTGGAATGACTGTTGGCCATTCATTATAAGTAGCGACTGATTAAGCAAGAGTGGTAAACCCGATCCTAAAATTTGCATGAGAAACATGATTGCCTAAAGGTTCTTCGGGCTGAGGGGCTGAGTGATTTCTTCTCTTAGGAGACATGTTCTAAAACAAAGAGAAGAAGCAGATTAGATTGAGAGACTGACTTGTGATTATGCACACTAGCACAACATGAATACTGAAAGAGGGGAAACTGTTCTTAAACATCTCATTGCCTCTTGCACATAAATGTGGTGTGCAACACACCCATGTACAAGACTCTACTATATGCGACTTTCAGACTTCCTAGGATTCTATTGAAACTTAGGCTTTGATACAAAGTTTGTAATGACCCAATTTGCTGAACCAGAATGCTACACGGTTCTCATGACCCTGAGAGACCACAAGCTAACCCATGACTAATATTTGTACCTGTATACTGCATAAGATAACATAATAATGCAGAAGCATACACTGAAAGACCATAAGGTTTGATCATGAACATAACTGAATAATGTAACATCTCTGTGGGGTAATATAATGCCCAAAACAAAACTGAAGTATAAAATATGATAGTCTATATCTAGTTTGCATCTAGTCTACATCTAGTCTGAAAGCCTCTACTGTCTGAAGAATCTGAATAAGGAGGTGATGGGATATGTCCCCAACTAACTCTAACTAATAAGTTAATTAATGAGATAATAGAAAATTATTATGTCCTCGAAGGATGAGGACTCACTTCTACTCTGATTGCTAAAACTAGAATTTACTGCTGATCTGGAACTCGTGTCTCTGAACCTATGGTGTAATATGATAAAAAGCACCCTAGCACGAATACGTTAGTACATATGTACCGAGTATGTATGTGAGGTAGGATATATACAAGGGTTTGCATGCATGATCAATACTAACTTATTGTCTAACATGAACGTGAAAATATATACATAAATACACAACTGTAACTGACAACATGATAATATGATACTGATACCGTGGTAGCATAACTACTGAGTCTGGATACTGATAACATAACATAAATGATAACATGAATGATTGTATCTAAATATAACTAATAACATGGGTGACTGTATCTGAGTATAACTAATAACGTGGGTGATTGTAGCTGACAGTCCTAAATCTGATGGAAGTATCTGAGTTTCATACTGTAACTGAGTTGATTATATCTGATAGTCCTGAAATTTGAAGAACTATCTGAGTTTTATTACTAAGACTGATTGGCTATATCTGATAGTCCTGATTTTGTAACATAAAACTATGGAAATTAGTATCTAACCGATATGCCCCAAAGGTGCTATAATAGCTAAGCTGGGGTCCAATATATGCCCTTATTAGAAGGGTGTCAATACCGCACCACTGGTAAGGACAACATGTGAGTAACCCTCATATAACAGGTAACGCTAGTAAGAAAAGTGGGAACCCTCACATAACAGGTTAATCCACCTCATCTACCCTCATATAGCAAGCTACGATATCTCAACCTATGCTGGCTATATAGTTCTAGAATGCAAGGATTACTTCTAGGAATCACACCCTCATATAACAGGTGAGTCCCCATCCTTGGGTTCACTCGGTGCTAATTCCTACTCCTATCTGAATAGACACTATACATGATTTACTGAATTAAACTGAGAATGGACTGAGTTACTAAATTTCTGTGGCTGACAGAATACTACTGATATCTAATAACTGAATGAGTCATGAGATCATGGAGATTTTTCCTAAGTCGTAAGACTATCTGAAGTCTAAGAGTTCATAGCTTGACTGCCAGTATCGTGAAAAAATAACATAGATCTATGGACACAGCTAATATTTTGAGTACGAGTACCCCCAGGACTCGATGGAAGAAAACTGACATGACTTGATATTCTTGAATACATGATAATCACCATAATACGTTTATTGAAGTATTTTATCAAACGTCTAATAGGCATAATCTTGTACATACATGGAGATTTCATGATATCGTGCTAGTTAGACAATATTCCTTCATCTAAGCATTTAATCAAACATATTGTAGGCATAGTACATGTAAAGCACATTATACAACAATTAAACTTAATGCTTCAATTCCAATTCCATCATACAAGGTTTTAGTCATAAGATTTCATAAATCTTTATCTATACTAATCAACCCACATGGAATTATTCATCAAATCATGGAATAGAAATCAATTCCTTATTTATCAACATGAAAGAGAACATACAAAGCATGAAAATATGAAGAAAATCCATAACTTGTAGTTAAAAAGGATTCTTGGACTTCATGGACAAAAGGAGTCCATGAATAAACACTATGCATACCTTAGTTCATGATTTTGTGAAGATTGATGGTGAAACCTTCTTGAAATTGGACCTTCTATGAAAACCCTAGCTTGAGTTCTTGAGAGTATTTGAGAAAAACATCAATATTTTGGATGAATAAGGACTAAATCTCATGTTTGGAAGCTTATATAAGGGGGAAAACTGACCTTTTTAACCCTGGACACATAATTAGATTTTCAGTAAAATTTTCCAAATCGGGCCCTTGGCGTGACGAGGCGTTATCGCGCCATGTCACTGGAAATTGATAATTGAGAAATTGCACGGTGGCGCAATGCAGAGCTATCACGTTGCCACCTTGTCTATAACCTAGAAGCTTAGCGCGATGCACCAGTATCGCGGAGCAACACTGGAATTTGACAATTGCCATTTGAGCTCTCTCCGCGATGCACTGAAGGCTTAGGTCAAACACCGTCTCTCTAAAAAGGCTCTAACTTTTTGCCCAGGTGTTGAATTTGGGCAAATTATATATCGATGGAAACATTATTCAATTTTTCACATGATAGGAAGGGAAAATTATGGAAATATGACGTGTATAAGAAAAAATTCTTATTTCAAAGCAAGTTCTAACATCTTTGAGATGATTTTTAAGCTAAGAAAAAGCACGAATATTACAAATTGGCAGGCTTGATGTGATGTACAAAATGGCCTAGGTTGATGATTTTTGAATAGTCTAAGTGGTAATCGTGAGGTATAAGTGTGCATGAGGACTAGTGTTAAAATGATGAATTATGGTTGAATTATTAAGTAGATAAGAACTTAAGTATATGGGAATAAGTTGAACCCCTGGTAGAAGGTTGTTAAATAAAGTTTTATGTGTATAAGTGTTTTGTGTACCTAGAATTAATTCTTGAATCTTGTAGTATGGAGAAGTCTGGGAAGTTGTTGTATGGTGCTCTTTAGAGTTGAATTGAGGAAAAATAGGTAGGAAATATGCGCCCTTGGTATAGTCTTATAGATTTTGTGAAGTTGTAGGTTATGTGACTAGAGGTGTAATAATAGTATTCTAAGGAATCAAAGATGGAATGCTAAGTGTTTAGAAGCATGGGTTTCTATGCCTATGAAAATGTTAGTCGAAAGTTAATGGCTTCGAGAGTTAGAAGAAATTATGATTAGTGTCTCTGAAAGGGATGTCATAGAAAACAATTTAGTGTCTTTGTATTAGAGATTAGTGAAAGGAGTTTGTGTTCATGTGCATACTGATACCTCTTTTGTGATAAGGATCGTAAATGTTTGCAATTCACAAGAGTGCGAATTGTAGAGTGATGGCTATAGAGGATATCAAAAGTTAAAAGTAATATTTACAAAAACCAAGGCCTTAGGGTATAGGTTTTCAGGGAGAGTTTATATTTTAAGTATGTGGTGATGTCTCTTTTATGTTGGGGGTTGTGGCTATAGATTTGATAAGGGGATATGTCCGTAAGTCTAGGATTGTAACTTTGATGTAAGAGGGAGATGGGAAATTAAGTTAGTTCTCAAATGTTTCTCAATGCAGCAAGTTGCGGGGAGGAGTCATGATATATCTATTCCTACTTAAGCATACTCCTCCCACTTCTATTTCGGAGATTATTCTGCTAATTTCCTATATCATGTGTTCAAGTCATACCTATGCCTATGGTTAGAGTTCTCGATGGACTTAGGTTTATGATTTGACCTCCAAACTAGAAGCAATTATGTATCTTAGTAATCCAGTCTTTCATGTATTCAAGTCGTATGTTATGTTGTTTGTGATCCATTAAAATCTATGTCTCTCAGCATGCTTGATCCGCAAAAAACATATTTCTATATGTTATCGATTCATCCTATGTGGGGTTTAGCCAAAGTGATAAAGTTTATGCAAACTCATGGCAAATCTTAATTCCTTAAATGAGGAGTAATCTCTTTAAGCAGAAATCTTTGTCATAGTTGTAATGTAACACCCCGTAGCATTCTTGACTCAACTATGGATTGCATGTATGGAAAGATGACAACCTGAAAATTTCTCTACTTTTTAGAAGACTTAGTTATATTTATGAGCTATTAACTTCCATGATTTTCAAATTGATCTACCCGACCCCGGAACGTAAATTTTTGAGCTGATTCATGATCAGGGGTGTAGAAACGGTGTCTTAGGAAAGTTTTAGATTTTTCAAATGACGTTTGAGGCATGTATGGATGATCAAAATAGTGGTCCAATGAGATGTTGATGCGTCGCTCCAGGAATCTCGTCAGTAGGGACCGACGTGGCACGTTGCTTAGCGCATCGGGTGCCTAATTCATGTTACTAATTTTTGGAACCAGAAGGGTAATTTAGCCTCTTTCCCTCATTTTATCTTGATATGTGCACCAATGTTTTCTCACTATGCTCTATCCTACGAATTCATGTTGTATTGTCTTTCTTACGAACGACTCTCTACTTATGGTCCAGATACTTGATATAGGAATTACTTCATGATGGTATCATATCTCCAACTCATGTTCCACCTTGATGTAGGTCAATAGGTATGGTTTATAATTGAGTAGTGTTTCTCCCATTCATGACGATTGTACTTGGGTCCCTTAATGACCCTCCATATATTAGTGTGATGGTGGATATGAAAGTGTAGTAATGTGGTAATTAGGAGTGTAGATGTTCTTAAAGGTGAAAAATTTGATGTGAATTCTCGATTTAAGGTTATAGGTGAAAGGGAAAAGAAGAAAATGAACTTTTGTTGTGTGAAATAGCTAAGAAGGAGAAATGTGGAGAAAATATAGGTGAGAGTGAATGAAATTGTTGATCTTAGTGGGGAGATCCATGTAGTGGGTGTAGTAATGGTTAGGCTTGAATGTTGTGGTTACTGAAAACACAAACCTATGTGCTATGTGGTTAGTACTCTCTAAATTAAATCTCGAGTACGTTTGATGGTATTGATAAGGTGAAGAAATATTATTAAAGAGATGTCAAGTACAGGTCCCCGTAGCTCAAGTTAGCACTTTTTTTTCAACTCCGAGTTAGGCTTCAACATAGCAATACTAAGTCGTGAGACTCAAACTCTTGTGGTTAGATGTGTGATAGGAGAATTGTAAGACGGAAAGGATGAAATAAGTTATTTAATGTTGGGGCATAGCTGAGTGGTGCCTTTAGCTAAGTCTATTTATTGTATCATAAGAGGTGGAGAATGCTTCTATCCCGATCTTCCACAAAATCTTAGTTCATGATTAGTACTTATATAAATTAGGTCTATGATCATTAAATAAACCCCTGACTTATGTTGTAATGATTAGGATTCATAGAACTTATGTCCAAGATCATTCCTATTTAAAGTCTCATTGTCCCATGTTTCGTACTTACATATTTCACTCGGGGTTACGATGAAACTTGTTTGATGCCTTTGTATATTTCATTGAGGAAAATTATTCAATGCGAGATTACATTCTTTATCTACACT
>NC_061121.1:200930411-200960208 GCF_002878395.1 Capsicum annuum
CATTGAGGAAAATTATTCAATGCGAGATTACATTCTTTATCTACACTTTTAGATCCTCAAAATTCCCTACCTATCATTTAGGGACAAATGATGCCAAGGGGGAGATAATGTAACACCCCGCATTTTCGAGCTAGAAATTGAACCGTCGTTCCTACGTGTGTAAGCTCTAATTCCATTATTTATGTTTAGATTCATGTGTCATGATCTTTCTCCTAGTATATGAAGTGATTATGAGGTGAAAATGTTCATAGAAATGGCCTAAAGAAAAGATGAGCTAAGAACCTTTCATTTATCCAAAATTGGATATTCGATTCTACAAAGGAGTACTTTGAACGTGTATAACTTTTGATACACATAAAATTTTGTAGGTCAAGACCCACCAAATTGTATATAATTAAATTATCTTTCCAACGATACCAATTTTGCCAAAATTCGACAACTGAGCGAAAAGTTATGATATTTTCCATATGAGGCTGTAAGCCGATGCGATGTCGATGCAACGCATTGGCCAGCGCATTACGAAAATGTTTTACATCATTAAATCAGTTTCTAATGGGTCTAGGGGCATTTTGGTCACTTTCCCTCACCCAAATTCCATCCATAACAAAAAATTTCAGCCCCAAGAAGCATCAATTGCCTCTTCTATTCAGTTTTTTCTCAAAAATTAAGACCAACCTAGGGTTTCCTCTAAGAACAAGAAAGCAAGGAAAAATCAATCCTTAATTCCAAGATTTCCAAGAAACAAATCAAGATTCAAGTTCTACTCTTCAAACCTTATAATATAAGGTACGTGGGGTTTTCCTAAATCTACTTGGACATAATTAAACTGTTCAACAACTTTTAACATTGTGAAATCATGAATTCTTGAAGGGGTTATAGAATTTACATTTAAATTGCATTATGCATTCTTTAGTGACATTATTGTTTCGGTATTTAGGCCTTTCCCCCAAATTGATTTGAAATTTTATATATATATATATATATATATATATGTGTGTGTGTGTGTGTGTGTGTGTGTGTGTGTGTGTGTGTGTGTGTGGTTAAAATTGATAATTGAATTGATAGGATGACTATTTATGCTCCCTCTCATGTTGTAACACCTCTTGATTTTGAATGTTTAATTAAAAGCATGGTATCAATGTTCTTGACCATTATTGAATGACTTAAGATTCATATTTAAATTAATGAGAGGGGTTTTACATGCTGATAAATGTCTAATACATATAATGAAAAAATTGCATAGTTTGCCAAGGATGCATGACCACCACATGTTTGTTGAAATGATTGAAAAGAATGATCTTTGCATAATTTGATAAATGTATTGAAGAATGAATCTTCTTGAATTGTTTGAAATATGGTGGTCTAAACTTTATGCTTTGAAAGAAAAACTGTGATATGATTTTTATGGATCAGAAACATGGCTTGTAAGTCTTGGTATGACGATACCAATTCAGATAATGCCATAACAGACTCATAATGAAACAGAAACTAGTTTTCACTCAAATTTTCAGATTTAAATTTAGAAAGATGCATGTTCAGAAAAGGCTAAAAATGGGCATAAAGAGATGTTAGGTGGTTACCCTAAGAAGGCACGAGTCCAGAAAACTCATTGCCTGAAACTGTGTTATGCTGATTCGGGATTATTATGTCCCCTAAGGGATTATACGCTGGCCTAGTGCCCTATGGCGTATCAGAATCAGAAACTCAACTCTTGCGGCAAACTTGGATTGGGGGCTTGGCCCTCGAGTTAAGGGCGAACTCCATCTAGCCCGTGGGGTCGTAGAATTATAAGGTGTACCACCTAACTCAGATGTAATATAAAGAATAGAATTGATTTGACAAGAATGTTTTAAGATTATTAGAGATTGCCGATGTATTTTAAACTATATCACGCATGATGTTTCATGACTTGCTCTCACCTATTTTTTATATATACAAATACATTATCTTGGATTGCTCTGGGGTCCCGCTAAACCTTTGAAGTATCAGACAGTAGGGTGCAGTTGGTGAGCTTTCTTTCTTTTGGAAGGCCTGTTTCTTTAAACACTATTATTTATTTTGCTTTTGGTCTGACTGAGGCCTTGTCCCAATTTTGTTTCAGACTTATGATGTATCTTGTGATGTTAAAGATTTCGCAGACGGGTGTCATATATCTAGAATATTTAGAACTCTTTTTTAAATTGTTCAAGTTTATGAGTTTGACCATGGTACCGTCTTGTATTGTTTTTCACAAATTTTCTTATACTATATGAATATTGTGCATGATCACCAGATTTAGAAGAGAGTCTGGGCCTTCATGGTTCGAGATGCTCGTTACGGCCAAGGCCCCGACTTGGGTTGTGACTAAATTGAATTGCAATTGTTATATGTTAAAATTGAATTTTATATGAATCTGAATTTAATATAATATGAAAAAATATATTTTGAGTGATTATATATAGTACGTATTTGATAATTTTCTTTTACTATTTTTTAGTGTTCTGTAGATTGACAATGGAAAGCATACCTGTTCTTGTAAATCACTCTGGTAGATGGACATATGAACAAAAATATGAAGATTACATAAGTGATGCTATATTTTTAAGCATAAATGCTTCGTATAACCAACTCTACACAATACCGGCTTCTCATATTGATGTAGATTTGAACTGCAAATACATTCAAATTGAATATTAGCTTACAGATATTACAAGGAAAATACATATACGTAATGACATGGGTTTGAAGGTCTATATTATGCAGAAAAAGGAGATAAAGGATACGAGTAGTTTGCCTTTGTATGTAAGTGTTTTGGAAAAGGATACTTTCGGCATATTTGTATGTTCATCATTGTGTAATGCTGAAAGTATAAATCTGACTTTCACATCGCGTAACATGGTAAATATAATTACTGAAAGAGCATTAATAATTCCTAATTCAGAAGAATGTCGGATGTATTTGAAATGGATATGATAAAAGTGATTATCTCGGACCCACATCATAAACATATTGAGCTGGAACAGGTTTATGTCTCGAAATATGTTTTAAATTTGGTGATGAAGGATTATAAAATTCAAAAAAAGTTCCAATCATGATCTGTAAGATCAAGAAAAAGCTGGCAAGTGTATTATGTATTTATTCTTTTTTTTTTATGTTTGTTAATTGTATTTGACCATATTTAATTTTTTTTGTATGCAGTTATACATTGTTGTGCAGATTCTATAATTGTGGTTTTTTATTCCCTGCATCTGGTATCAGGAAATTTTGAAATGTTCAGTGTTAGAGAATTTTTACTAGAACATACATGTCCGATCAAAGATAAGATTTATCCTAAGTTGTATGCTACAAGTAAGTTGATAGGTGGTATAGTCAAACCAAAATTTAAAAATCACAAGTGAAAATACAGTGCAACTGAAATCAAATGTGACATGAAGAAATACATGGGTATGAATTTGACATATATTATGTATTGGCGAGCAAAGAAACAAGCACTAAAAGATTTAAGAGGAAAATCATCGGCATCATACAGGAAACTACCTGCATATATACATGTGTTGAACACTACTTATACAGGTTCACATATAAGAATGAAAAAGCATAAAGATAATGAGTTTTTATATGTATTTGTAGTTCTTAATGCATTCATCAAAGGGTTCGAACATTATAGACCTGTTATAGTTGTTGAAGCAAGTCATCTCAGAGGAATATACACTGGTACTTTTATATCTTCCTGTACAATGGATGGAGCCGATATGATATACAAAAATGCATTTGACTTATATATACTTTTATCTATATGTATTTATAATATACATATGCAGTATGTTTATGTGTTCAACTGCCAAACACTTTTATGTGTATAAAGCATGTTTTTGTATTGTAACTCAAATTTAATATGCGAAACATATTTAGTAATTGAAATATGTTATATATATTTTCTTACTATAATATATGAGTGGGGATGTCTACCGTTCCAATCATTTATTTATATGTATTTTTTTCATATGCAAGGCATATATTTCCTTTGGCATATACTGTACTTGATTCAGAAAATGATGTATCTTAGACTTGGTTCTTTGAGAATATGAAGGAAGCATATGATGAAAGAAAACATATGTTTGTTGTTTCTGATCGTAATGCAAGCATCATAAAATTTGTTAATGATCTGTACAATGATGTACCACGTTATGCATGTATGTGGCGTATCGGGAAATATGAAAAAAATTATAGAAAGTCATATGATGTATTATCGGAGATCTTCTATACCATGGCAAAATCATATTCAAAGTATGAATTTCACGAGTTAATGGACAAAGTAAAGGCAGTTGATGTTAGAGTAAAGAATTACTTGGAATTGACGGGATACGATAAGTGGGCCAGGTCATATGCATCAGTTCATAGGGGATGAATTTTGACATCAAACATTACTGAGTCAATTAATACTGCACTAGTATTGGCTAGAGAACTACCAAACAATTTTCTAGAGGAAGTTAGATCGATGTTTGGTAGATAGAAATGCAAAAACAAATAAGAGGCATCGTAAACATTTATGAATCTTATTTGAAAATTTCAAGAAATTCTCCAACAGAATAAAGCAGATTGTACACGTATGATGGTATGATGAAACTCATCTAATTATATTATATATAAATTTGTATTTTCATATGCTGTATGAAATATATGTTCATATATACAATAGTAAAATTTAAAAAAATAATACATTGTACTGAAAATACATATGCAAAGCAAAAAAATACATATTCTGACCTGTAAAATACATATGCTGAGTTGCAAAAAATAAATTTGCTAAATTGGAAATTACAAATGTCAAAATGATTTTAATTTTTCTAATTATTCTTGTTTTAATCATTTCGGGTTATACTGACCTCAGAGTATGTCTATGCAGTCCACGACAAAGAGAAACATTTTATTGTTTGTCTTAAGGAAAAAAATGTTCTTGCCATGCATCCAATTGGACGAGATACCGAGTACAGTACTTGATAGCAAGAGTTTTCGAAAGGGACCATATTGCTTTGATCTATACAAGCCAAAAACAGTCTAGAGAACGTATGATCTTCCAGTTTATCCTCTACCACACAAAGATGACTGGAAAATTCCACAGGACATATTGAAGGAGGTAGTTCTGCCCCCAAAATACAAGCGGCCCCCTAGAAGACCTCCAAAGAAGGATCATGAAAAATCAGGAAGAGATATATTCGGAAAGAAAAAAAATCATAGTAGTTCATATGGGTTTAAAGGCCACAATAGATGCTCATGTAGGAAAAATAATAAATGATAAGTTTATTGATATGTTCAGTCAAAATAAATTGTTGAAAATTTTCATTGACAATTATGTGATTCTAAATTTGAAGACAAATGTTTGATGTTATTGAATTTGTTATAGTCAAATTGATGCGACTATTTTACTGAACTTGCAAATTAATTTAATTCATTATGAATATATTGATACAAATATATAGATATTGTACAAGGCATATAACATCATTGATATAAATTCATTATATATGTAATCTATTAATACAACATAACTAATAAAAAATTTCAAATCCTGAAATATACATATACAACCTACTATTCCGCAAATTACATATTTATACCTAAGATACTTGAAATTACACGTGCAAAAATTTTAATATGAAAATATACATATATGAATCTAAAAAGTACATATACCAATCTTTAAAAAACGAAGAATAACTTAACATATATTAATGTAATTAGTAAGAAATCAAAAAATACATATAAATACATACTAATTGCGTAACCAGAACTAGAAATACATATGCATTATTCAAAAATACATATGCCTTAATCATACATATATATGCATTATTTGTAAATACATATGCATAAAAAACGCATATGTATTATTTGTGAAAAGGAACCATGTGCATTTCAGAAAAAATACATATGCATTAGTCATAAATACATATGCACACTTGAAAAGTACATATTTATTATTCATAAATACATATGCATCATAAATATATTTGGACTTATGCATAATTATAAATTAACTACGAATTATTTAGAAATACATATGCATATCTGGAAAAATACATATGTATATAAATGTATTAGCTAAAAAAATACAAATGCATATCTAGTAAAAATACATATGTATTATTCATAGACCTATATAAAATACATATGCATTACTCATAAATACATATATAAAACTAGAAAAATACATATTCTCAACGACATATGACTAACAGTTACATAAACTAACCACAAAAAAAAAATTCTATTTTAGAAGATTGAACATCAATAATCTAAATATAATAGAAAAGAAACATTAACATATCAACTTTCAACATTAAAGTAACATATGAAACCAAAGAAATATCCAACTAAATCTTTGTCCACCTAAAGTTAACTGTTTTCAAATATAACAAATTAAAAATACACATCAAATATCATGTTGTAAAACCATGGATGCCACACGGTGCTTACAGTCCCATGAGACCACAAGCTAACCCATGAGCTGGTACCTGCAGTGAGCACTAATCAAAACAGATAAACAATATATGCGGAATGTCTACTGAAATGCCATAAGGTTTTAAAAACTGAAAACACTATTGAAATATAGTTTAAAATGTTTGAAGAGATACTGGTAAAATAACTAAAAATCAAGTAAACTATCTGTACTAGTCTGAAAGCCTCTAAACTGTCTGACTTTGGAGTTAATGGGACAAACCCCCAACTAACTCTGACTAACTAACTAACTGAACTACTGACATAACTGAATGTAAGATAACTCATCCTCAAAAAAAGAAGACTCACCACGGTTGCTGCTGCTAATGGAATGAATCGGGGTTCCAAGCATCTAAACCTATGATATAAAATATCATAGTGCAAGAAAAGAGCATCCGATCATTACTTTTGAATGTACTGGTATGCTAAATGAGGTTAGGCTAGTATGTACAGGTTCATGTTCATGAGTAATAACTAACTGAATACATATAGCTTGTGGTACTGAAGAACAATGTATGAAAACTGTAAAGACTGAGAATGTATGACCATGCATAAAACAAGTACTAAAGTAGCCTGTAGACTGAGATACTAAAATCTAATAGTTACTTTACTGGTAACTACATGTTATGGTCAAGCAAAACTGAACTGAGTTCTAAACTGAGTGTTGAAACTGAAACTGTGGAAGCTTTCATCTAACCGCCATGCCCTAATATGGACTGATTGGGGTCCAACCTGAAATCCCAGTTGGAAGGGTGTTAGTATCGTGCCGCAAATTACGAACAATGGCTAGGTCCACCTTAATCTGGAAAGAAGAATTACTAAATATATATGTGTGTGTCAACCCTAGACTAGAAGAAAGACATATTTACCTACACTGGCTACGTGGTTCTATAACTCAGGGATTACTACTAAGGATCACACCCTAAATTGGAAGAAATTCCCCCATCCCTAAGTTTACTCAGTGCTGAATCCTGTACTCAATTGAACTGACACTAATCACTAGGCTATACTAAGCATGGCTGAACTCACACTAATTAGGTTAGCTGACAAAATACTACTGCTCACAATATGACTGGGACCATTCTATATCCACCAAAGATGAAGTAAAAAACTAATTTTGAGTATTCAATACCCAGGACTCAATAGGATTGACAATGAGACCATATAACAACTTTAAAAGCATAACGAATAAATCACCATGCCCAATCCTTTCACATAGATATTTTATCAAACACTTGTGAGACATGATCTTGTACATGAGGATGATTAATATATGGTTATCATGACTAAAACATTCAATTCACAATTCAAGGGTTTTGACATGAGGATTACACCAATAAACATACATACTAGTTTGTTTACATAAAACTCATACTTTTCTTAGTTTGAAACCCACACAATCAACACATACATGAACACAGTTCACTTTAAGAATTAAACCATAATTTAAGTTAGTAAAAGGATTCTTGAACTCCAAGGGTGGAAGGAACCCAAGGATGAACATCTAACATACCTTAGTAGTTGAATTCGTAAGGGTTGTTGTTCATTTCTCAAATCTTGATCTTGGGATTGGAGAAACTAGGGCTTAGTTATTAAGAGAATTTTAAGTGAAATATCGATTTGGGGGAGAAAATATTGTTTTGGAACTCAAATCCTATGTTATGGACCACTTAGGTGAAGGAAAAAGACCTTCTTTCCCTTAAAACACCAAATAAAACTGCAAAAAATACCCAATCCAAATTGGGTAGGGCATTGGGGGCTCCGAAGCACCACTTTGGGAAGGGCGCCATGGGCTAATCACCCTGGGTTGCTGTTTTGGATGTCCAAACACATCTTTACGCTTGTCCAAAAATTTTGAAACTCACTCGAGATGTACTGTTGACTTTCCGGATCATGAATTAACTTAAAAACAACCTTCCCGATATTGGAAAGGTCAAGAATAAATTCATCAAGGTTTGAGGGATTTAGAAATAGCTAAGTCCTAACACCTAGTAAAATATTCTAAGTCTTGGACCCCTTCTTACATACAAGAATGAGCTGAAATAAGTTTAAGATCTTACGGGGTTTTACAATAGCTTCTCCTTGGGAATATTCATCCTGGAATGAGGCTGGTTAAGTTAAAAATACTGAGGAATTGAGGTTACATACTGAATATACATAGTAAAAACATGATTACATGACTGAGCTGATTCGTGAATACATGAATGACATATGAATGATATGCAACTGGAATTGAGTATGAAGTAGAATAATCTAAGAAAGATTGTTACCTTAGGCTGAGTCTGAGTTTTCCAAGAAGAGATGAGGTTAATTGGTTCGCATGTCTACTTCTGCTTCCAAAGTGGCTCCCTCAACAGACTGGTTTCGCCAAAGGACTTTGACCAAGGGAACTTTTTTGTTCCTTAGTCTGTGGATCTGAGGGTCAGGAATTTCGACTGGAATTTCTTCGTAAGAAATACTATTCTGAACATCTACACTTTATAAGGGGACTATAATCACTCGATCACCAATATATTTCTTTAGCAAGGGGATGAAAAATACTGGGTACACAGTTGCTAAGTCTGTAGGCAACTAGAGCTCATAGGCTACCTTCCCATAGTGACTCAAGATCCTATAAGGGTCAACATACCTGAGCTTCCGCTTCTTGCCTAACCTCTTTATTCCCTTTATGGGAGAAATATTCAGATTTAGAAAATCCCAAATCTCAAACTCGAGATCTTTTCTCCTCATATCCGCATAATATTGCTATCAAATTTGGGCTGTCTTATGCCTTTCCTTGATCAAATGAACCTTCTTTAAGGCATTGAATACTAAATCCGGCCCTGTCAGTGCGGTCTCCCCTATATCGAACCAACCAATAGGAGATCTATACCTCCTTCTATAAAGAGCCTCAAATGGAACCATCTGAATACTGGAACGATAGTTGTTATTATATGTGAACTCTATTAAGGTAAGTTATCATCCCAGCTACCTTTAAAATCAAGGACACAAGCTCTCATCATATCTTCTAGGGTCTGGATAGTCCTCTCTGCTTGACCATCCGTCTGAGGGTGAATGGCTGTACTGAGGTGAACTTGGGTACCAATACCTTTTTGGAAAGCCTTCCAAAAATGAGAGGTAAACTAGGTACCTCTATCTGAAATTATGGACAACGAAACTCCATACAATCTAACTAACTCTCTAAGATAGACCTTAGCATAGTCCTTGACTGAGTAGGAAGTATGGACTGGTAAGAAATAAGCTGATTTGGTCATTCTGTCCCCAATAACTCAAATCGAATCATGTCGGTGACAAGTACGATGCAAACCCATCACAAAGTCCATGTTTACTTCTTCCCACTTCCAAGTGGGAATACTGAACTCTTGCATATAACTACTAGGATTTTGGTTCTCAACCTTAACCTACTGATAAATAAAGCACTTAGCTACAAACTCCGCAATATCCTTTTTAGTACCACTCCACCAATAGATTTCCCGCAGATCACGGTACATCTTAGTGGTACCTGGGTTAATAGAGTAACGTGCACCATGCACTTCTACAAGAATCCGCTGTCTCAACTCATCTACACACGCAAAAACTGCCTACCCTGGCAATTCAACACACCATCTCCCCATTGGGAGAAAACCTCTACTTTTTGATCTCTAATAGACTCATTCAGCCTAACCAAACTAGAATCTATATCCTATTTTTTTTCACTTCAGCAACCAAAGAGGATTTCAAACTATTTTACACCCACACACCACCCTCGGCTTAATCAACCAAATAGATGCCTAATATGGTAAGCTAATGAACTTCCTGAACTAGCTTCTTTTTATCATTTTCAACATGAGTAACACTACCCATAGAAAATCTACTGAGGGCCTATACCACTATGTTGGCCTTGCCTGGATGATACAGAACACTAATGTCGTAGTCTTTCAACAACTCTAACCACATCTTCTAGCGCAAGTTCAAATATTTCTGCCAGAATACATACTGCATACTTTTGTCGTCCGTGAACACATCAACATAAACCCCATACAAATAGTGCCTCCAATTATGTAAGACAAACACAATGGCTGCTAGTTCAAGAACATGGGTAGGGTAATTTTTTTCATGAGGCTTAAGCTGTCTAGAGGCATAGGCAATAACCTTACCCATCTGCATCAAAACATAACCCAAACGAACTCTGTAAGCATCACAATAAACAACAAACCCATCTAAACTATCAGGCAATGTCAAGACTGGGGCTGAGGTGAGTCGAGTCTTCAACTCTTGAAAACTCTTCTCACAGGAATCTGACCACTGGAAATTAACTTTCTTCTAAGTCAATATGGACATGGGGGCCGCAATAGACAAAAACCCTTCAAAAAACCATCGGTAATAGCCATCCAAACCCAAGAAAATCCTGTATCATATGGAGAAATAGGTCTAGGCTAGTTTCTCACTGCCTTAGTCTTTTGAGGCTCAACTCTAATGCCATCACTAAAGACAATATGGCCAAGGAAATCTACTGATCTTAGCCAAAATTTGCACTTACTAAATTTGGCAAACAATTAATGGGTTAAAAGAGTCTGCAACACTATTTTGAGATGGTCTGCATGATCGTTTTCATGACGAGAATAGACAAGGATATCATCTATAAAGACTATGATGAACATGTCCAAGTACTATTTGAACACTTGGTTCATAAAGTCTATTTGTGAGACCAAAGGACATAACTAGAAACTCGAAGTGACCATACCGAGTTCGAAAAGCTATTTTTAGAATGTCAGCTTCTCTTACTTTGAGATGATGATAGTCGGATCTGAGGCCCATCTTAGAAAAGTAACTGGCACCCTGTAGTTGGTTGAACAAGTAATTTATTCTAGGAAGTGGGTATTTATTATTAATTGTGACTTTGTTTTACTGACGGTAATTGATGCACATTTTGAGATAACCGTATTTTTTACACATGAAAAGGACTGGAAAGCCCCATAGAAAAACATTGGGCCTATTGAATCCCTTATCTAGGAGTTCTATTAACTGTTGTTTTAACTCTTTGTGTTCTACTGGAATCATTCTGTATGGTGGAATAAAGATAGGTTGTGTATCTGGAAGTAGGTCTATTTCAAAGTCAATCTCCCTGTCGGATAGAACTCTAAGAAGATGTTTGGGCAACACATCTGGAAATTCCCTTACTATCAAAACTGACCTAAGATTTGGAGTCTCTGAACTAGAATCTTTAATTAGTACAAGATGGTAGACACACCCCTTGCATATTATTTTTCTCACCCTAAGGTACGAAATAAGTTGACCCCTAAATGCTAAAGTACTACCCTTACATTCAAGGATTGGCTCATTCAGAAACTAAAAATGAACAACTCTGTTTCTACAATCAACTGAAGCATAGCATGAGTGGAGCCAATCCATGCCGAGAATGACATCAAAATTAGTCATCTCTAACTCTACAAGATTAACTAAAGTGACTTACTGGGATATTGTGATTGGACAGTTCCTATATACCTGCCTGGCTAAAATAGAGACACCTACTGGAGTAGACACTAAGAAGGGTTCTGTTAAGGTTTTGGGACTGACTCCTAAGTTTACGGCTATATAAGGGGTTATAAAAGAATAAAAAGCTCCTAGATCTAGTAAATCATAAACATGTAAATGAAGACTTGAAATGTACCAGTGACCACATTAGGAGACTTTCTTGATCCTGTTAGGACTGAAGTGCATAGATCCTATTTGGGTGGTTCCCACTGGTGGCATTAAAAGTGGCACCCTGCTGAGATGGGTGACCAGACTAAGCTGGGGGACGAAAGTGCTGACTCTGCGGACCTTCCTATGGACATTATTTGATTCTATGACCTTGCTTGCCATACCTAAAACATACATCATTGTCAGCTCTACAAATACCCTAATGGTTCCTACCACATTTCTAGCAAAGACTATTTGTTCAAGCACTATTCATATTACCCTGAGATCTAGAGCCTGGAGCCCTATCCTTGTTGTAATTCCTGAATTTGGGTAATGGTGAACTAGCCAAAGACTGAGCTAGGAATGAATATTTTGGGCAGAACTGAGGACGATTACTATATTATGACTTTGGATAAGTTAAATTAAAGCTACCTGTCCTAGCCCTCTTGTTCTCCCTCTCTCTCTTCTTAATCTTTTCTTCCTCTATCTATTATGAATGGAACATAAGCCTAGAAAAGTCCATCTCCTTAATCAGTATCACGGCCCTATACTCCTTGACCACGCTATCAGATACCCTAGACACAAACTCTCTCATCCTAGACCTATTGTTAGCTACTACATGAGGAGCATACCTGGCTAGCTGAATAAACTTAAGGGAATACTCCTTCACACTCATGTTGCCCTGATTTAGATTAATAAACTCTAACACCTTAGCCTCTCTCAACTCCAATGGGAAGAATCTCTCTAAGAAGGTAGTAATAAACTTCTCCCACTCTAAAGGTCCAACCTCTACGCCCCTATCTCCTTTCTATTACTTAAACCAAGTATGAGGCATATCTTGTAATTGGTAAGCAACTAGTTCAGCATTCTTATTATAATTCACCCTTATAATGTCTGTTAACTTTTACACCATGTCTAAGAATTCCTGTGGATTCTCTTTAGACTTAGATCCCAAAAATGAAGGAGGATATATTTGGATGAAGTCGTGAATCCTTGATGTAGCAATATTGGCTACTGGGTTGGCCTGAACAGTTGCTATCCACCCAGTTTGGGTTGCGATAGAGTGAGCTAGAGTGGTTAATACAGCTCTGAACTCTGTAAAAAACATGCTCATTCAGGGAAACTTCATGAACGGGCAGAGGTACTGGTTGGTTTCTGGTTTTTCTTCTATTAGTCTTTCTGGGAGGCATATTCTGTACATGGAAGAATAAGTTGAATTAGATAGAGAGTTTAACTTGAGATCGTATTTATTCACACGATATGGACAGTTTAAGAAAGGAAACATTTCCTAAAATGTCTTGTAGCCTCTTGCCCATAAGTGTGGCTTGTTTCACACACATGCACAAGACTCTACTCAACGCAGATTTCAGACTCCCTAGTACCCTTTAAAACCTTAGACTATGATACCAATTTTGTAATTACCTGAGAGTACACCCTAGATACCACATGGTGCTTACGGTTTAATGAGACCATAAGCTAACCCATAAGCAGGTACCTACTGTGAGCACTGATCAAAACTGAAAAATAATATATGTGGAATGTCAACTGAAATGCCATATAGTTTTAATAACTGAAAAAAATATTAAAATATCATTTAAAATGTCAGGAGACATACTAGTAAGACAATGAAAATTGAGTAAACTGTCTGTATTAGTCAGAAAGCCTCTAAACTATCTGACTTTGGAGTTGATGGGACAAACCCCCAACTAACTCTGACTGACTAACTAACTGAACTACTGACATAACTGATTATAAGATAACTCATACTCAAAGGAAGAAGACTCACCATGGCTGCTATTACTGATGCAATGAAAATTGTAAGCACTATCAGGATTTCGAGCGTCTGAACCTATGATATAAAACATCATATTGCAAGAAAAGAGTGTCTGATCATTACTTTTGAATGTACTGGTATGCTAAATGATGTTAGGCTGATATGCATGAGTTCATGTTCATGACTAATAACTGAATGAATACATATAACATTTGCTACTGAAGAACAATGGATGAAAACTGTAAAGATTGAGAATGCATGACCAAGCATAAAATAAGTAATAAAGTAGCCTGTAGACTGAGATACTAAAATAAGCATTACTTTACTTTACTGGTAACTACATGCTATGGTCAAGGAAGACTGAACTAACTGCTAAAACTAAAACTGTAGGAGCTTTCATCTAATCGACATGCCCCAATATAGACTGATTGGGGTCCAACCTGTAACCCCAATTGGAAGGGTGTTAGTACCGTACCACGGGTTACTAACAATGGCTGGGTCCACTCTAATCTGCCAAGAAGAATCATAAGATATATATATATATATATATATATATATATATCTGTGTGTGTATGTGTGTGTCAACCCTAGACTAGAAGAAAGACATATTAACCTATGCTGGCTACGTAGTTCTGTAACTCAGGGATTACTGCTAAAGGTCACACCCTAACCTGGAAGGAATTCCCCTATACCTAAATTCACTCGGTGCTGAATCCTATTCTCAATTGAACCGACATTGATCACTAGGCTATACTAAGCATGACTAAACTCACAGTAATTCAGTTAGCTAACTAAATACTACTGCTCACGGTATGACTGGGACCATTCTATATCCACCAAAGATGAAGTAAACAACTAATTTTGAGTATTCAATACCCAGGACTCAATAGCATTGACAATGAGACCATATATCAACTTTAAAATTATAACGAATAGATCACCATGCCCAATTCTTTCACATAGACATTTTGTCAAACACTTGAGAGACATGATCTTGTACATGAGGATGATCAACATATGGATATCATGACTAAAACATTCAATTCACAATTCAAGGGTATTGACATGAGGATTACACCAATCAACATACATATTAGTTCGTTTACATGAAACTCATACTTTTCTTAGTGTGAAACCCACACAATCAACATATATATGGACACAGTTCACTTTAAGAATGTAAATCATAATTTAAGTTTGTAAAAGGATTCTTAAACTCCAAGGGTGGAAGGAACCAAAGGATGAACATATAACATACCTTAGTAGTTGAATTTGTAAGGATTGTTGGTGATTACTCAAATCTTGATCTTGGGATTGGAGAAACTAAGGCTTAGTTATTGAGAGGATTTTAAGTGAAATATCAATTTGGTGGCAAAATGTTGTTTTGGGACTCAAATCCCATGTTATGGACCACTTAGGTAAAGGAAAAAAACTCTCTTTCCTTTAAGAATGCAAAATAAAACTGTAGAAAATACCCATTCCAGATTAGGCAGGGTGTTGGGGGCTCCGGAGCGTCGCTCTGGATAGGCCGCCGCAGGCTAATCTCCCTAGATTACTATTTTGGATATCCAAACATGTCCTTACGCTTGTCCAAAAATTTAAAACACACCCGAGACGTACTATTGACTTCCCCGATCATGAATCAACTTAAAAACAACCTTCTCAATGTCTGAAAGGTCAAGAATAAATTTATCTAGGTTTGAGGGCTTTAGAAATAACTAAGTTCTAACACCTAGTAAAATATTCTAAGTCTTGGACCCCTTCTTACATGAAAGAATGAGATGAATTGAGTTTAGAATCTTACGAGGTCTTACACATACACTTCAATGTCTTCTGTTATCACAAATTTACTAGGAGGCCTCATTAGTACTTCATCATCACTTTGTGCCTTCTCTTCTTATTTTCTCGAACCATAATGCCGCAAAAGTGAATCCTATCTTGTGCAAAAAAGATTTGAGTCAAAGTAAACATATGGAACACCTTCACTAAAAGTAAGGCAGTTAGCATATGTCACCATATATAAACCACAATCCTTACAAATACATTAATCAATAAGTAAGTATCTATTATAAAATGAATGTGTATATTTATATATATCAATGTTCTAACTAAATAACAAGATCTCCTCTTAGAAATGATTGACACTTTTCAAAATTTCGATCAGTAGAAGTATTATCTAGACCACTTCAAAAAGTCTCAAGACAAGCCTTCCACATCTCCGTCTAGTGTATTTTCTCACCCCTAGATTACAAATACTTACAACATCACTGACATCCTAGAGTGGTTTCCTTCTAGCATACCTAGGGTTGTGACTATTCAAGACCTCCAATCTGAGATAGTACTCCTTAAAGAGGAAGTTCGGCAAATCAAAGCAATACAAGACTTAGATCGCTTTGTCCTCCAATAATTCTCTATGAAGGCTGAACATTCTTAGCCAGTAGATATTGCTGACCCATTGGACCAAAAAATTGAAGAAGGAGATTTGGTTGTTCAATATATTTCAAGGATTTCCATAAGAAGATGGAACACTTGGATAACCTTAATTGTCAACAAATCATTTATCCTGGATATCATTTCCTTATTTGATACAGGTGCAGACCTCAATTGTGTCCAAAAAGGACATATCCCTACTAAGTTATTCAAAAAATCTGCAGAAGCCTTAGGGATACAAATTGTAGCAAACTAAGAATCAGTTACAAACTTTCTAATTTCAAAATATGAAATTCCCCAAGAAATTTGCTTCTGTGATCCTCTACTTCCTTTGTCCTAGTAAAGGATATAACCAGTACTATAATACTAGGCACTCCTTTTATTGAAACTTTAATCCATATATATATATATATATATATATATATATATATACAAGTAATAGGTATATTCAGTACTTACAAGATACCACTTGGTTGTTAAGGCAAATCATCCATAAAAGAAACATCAAATAGATTCAACTTATCATTGAATTTGTAATTAGGATGATTTTCAATATCAATACTCTTATTCTTGTAGAATTTACATGCCACAAGACATAAAGGTATAACATCAGTAAAATTTTCAATTTCAGCAAGCACCACAACATCATGACCAACAGATGACAATGAATCATATACGTATATACATATATCATGTAAAGATAAAACAGTAAGAACCTAATGATGTTTGGCCTTTACGTTGATAGAAATAAAAATATGATTAACTGTATGCCATAAGACTGTAACATGCATACGGAATTCATTTATGTAGTCATTCATATGGTATTCCTTTCCACTAGCATTAAGCATTGAATCATCCAGCGCATAAACAGCTAACACACTACTAACAATGTTCATGAAGTTGCAAACTATTGTGTTGTACTTATAGGAGCTATTGGGATCATACTTAGACTTCTTTAGCAAGTAGCAAAAGCAAACATCAATTTGCTGCATTGTAAAATCAACATTTAAAAAAGTAAATAACTAAAATTAAACACTGAAATTCTAACACTACATATGTATATACTCATATACATATGTATCTGAACATATAATATACTGTATTTGTATATACTAATATACATATTTAAATAGACCGTTATATGTATTTAGAAATATAAATATGTAACACTGCAATAAGTTTTATTTTAATATAAATATTATCAACAGAAATAGTACAACACTTACCTCGTTTGACTATGACTGTCCAGGAGTACCCATAATATAGAACCAATTCTTGTCTTCAACTAATAGAATTCCAAAATTCATAACTGGTATGCTAGACTTGTTCTTCTTGTACTGTTCCTCTTTGTTGTTTCTGTTTATTCATTAAACAGAATGCTTTATCATGAACATAAAATAAATGAATATTATAATTAAGTGAATAGTACAACACTTACCTCGTTTGACCATGATTGTCTAGGGGTACCCACAATGTAGAACCAATTCTTGTCTTCAACTAATAAAATTTCAAAATTCATAACTGGTATGCTGGACTTGTTCTTCTTGTAATGTTCCTCTTTGTTGTTTTTGTTTGTCCATTAAATATAATGTTTTATCATGAACATAAAATAAATGAATATTACAATTAAGTTTAACCTATATACCTCTTCACATGATATTTAAAAAGGTCCACTGAAAGGCACGTCAAGAACTTATTGGTGCCCTTAGTGTTTTCTATATCATTAATTGGATGAGACACAAATGGATGCTTCTGACTGAATGATTTTCTTTGCGCTGATGTTCTCCCTTTATTATTATGACATGCAAATTATATAAAGATAAGTAAAGACATAAAATGAATAATTGTTGTGTAAAATACAATATCATATTGCATTATCCATTATAAAAAAAAAATAGAAATTATATTTTAAATATATATATAGTAAAAAAAATTAGTAAATATAAAAAATAAGTTAGAGTACTATCCATCTGTTAAACCAAATTTCATTGTGTATGATAACTCTTTGAATTTAGATGGTTGCTTAATCCTTAAAACATGCATAGGAGTTTGTTCTACTTTATTTGCCGATGGATGTACAATTATGCTTCTTTCAGGATTCATATACACATTAAGACTGGGTAGAAACTCATCAAGAATTGTGTATTGAGAATCCAGTAAATATTGTTCAGCCTTGCTTTCTTCAGTGACTATTTCATGACTGTGGACTGGAGTCTTATTTTGTTCATCCAAGTTTGATTTCTCCACATCATCTGCTGATGTATTTACACTCATTTCTGCAGCACCTTTTGTGTTCTGTATAAAATGTACAAAGATCTTATAATGTTGCAACATTAGAAAATGAAATAAATACAGATTATACATGTATTTAGCATACCTTGAACTCATCTTGAACTCCAAAATTGGGGTGTATGAAATCAAGATTAAAGCTTCTAAGAACCTCATCTGAAAATGTGAATTGAGAATCTGAGATTTATGATTCACTAATGCTTCCATCAACCTGTTTTGTGTTCTATATAACATGTTGAAACAAATTAAATAGCTACAAAATTTAAAAAGAACTAAGATACAAGATACATATATCAATCATACTAGTGAATCAGAACCTTCTTTTTCTTCATGCACACCGATATCAGTTTTTTCCTTTCATAAAAACAAACAAGCAAATGTTGAAAATAATAATATTCAACTATATAAAAATACATCACAAAACTAAAATTCAAAAAATTACCAGAACAACATCATTGTCCTTATTAGACACATCCATTGAAATGGGACTGCGATTTTCTTTGAACTCTTTTGTAACCTATTTTTAAAGATAAACAAACACCACATGTATAATTCTTATATGATGAAGATAAATTATAAATGCATATACAAAGTAAAATGTATATGAATGTACACACATGCTTACCAATGTGCCTTCAGTATTCTTATCAAAATCATGAATAAAAGTTGGAGTGGGTTGATAGGGTGATGTATTCTTATCAGCTTCATCTATTTGTGGCTTGTCATATTCTTTGTCTATATCTTGTTTCTTCAAATAAAAAAAATATAAATACATATCAAGATCAATAGTTAAATAACAAATAAATACTGGCACTGCATATGTATATATGATTATGCATATTTAAAAAATACATATTTATACTGTATAAAGACACTACATACTACATATGTATTTATTCAAATACAAAAAGACATTTTTGTATATGTATTTAACACAACATATGTATTTAATAATTATTCTTTGAAAAAAGAAATGTTGTACATTGTTCTCATTTATTGTATTCATTATCAGATCACACTTTGTTGATACTATGTCACGAATGGCATTCAACTCTTGACGAACTTGATTTCAAACAAAAACAATCAGAAATAAAAAAAATATACCCAACTCTTAATCATAAATTACCTTATCACGAAACTTTTCAAAGACTTTCTTAGAAACAACAACATCTTTATTTTCAGAACTGAAAGAAGATAGAACATGTGACTGAATCGAAATAGATTTTTTACTTGTTGTCCGGTTTACGTCTTTCCTGTTTGAAGCTAATATAGCTTTTGATTGAATCGGCTTAAAAATTAGTGTGTCCACAGAAAGTATCTTTGCAGCACGAGGTGGAGGAGTCCTTTTTGGTGTATGCTCATCTACATCTTTAGGTTGTAGCTTTAACTTTTTCTTGGCTGGTGAAATTGATGAATCGCCCTGATGTATTTTTTACTTGAATACTTTTGTGGAAGTGGGGGATCTTGAAAATCATCATCCGAATCAATATCTTTTTTATAACTTGCACCTCCAGGTACAACCTTCTTAGGTATTTGAAAAGATGAAAGCTCCTTTTGTGTTGGCTCAATATTCTTAAAAACAACCTACAATACATAAGATTTATATTACATAATACTGAAAATTATTTTAGTTGCTAAATACCTTGACATTATGAACATATATAAATGACATTATAAACAAGTTAACCTCAGTGACAAATTGTATTTTGTATATGAACATGTAAAAAATCGATAAATTTATTTACAAAATAATAAATATCACAAAAAAAAATTAGAAAGGAAACTGACCTTGTCATTTGCATCATTAAACATACTTTCCATGAGAGATTCATATCGTGGACGAGGAGCATTTGTCTTTCAATTCAAAAGACGTGGAATTTGAGTGTCCACCTTGGAAGCAACATTATGAGGAGGATTAGAACAACACTCATACAACCAAACTTGAATGGTAAGTGGCATTCCATGGATCATATAAAACTTTCCTTTCACTTTCAAATTTTTATTTAAGATTTTAGCTAATTCCTCAAATGCAACAGATCCCCAAAGATAATCCCTGTAACGACCACTCTCAACAAAATCAAGATGAAGGAATGGAATAACTACAGTATCAACAGACGGCAATAAAAATGCATGAATAAAATACAGATTAGCAAACTTCAGAGCATCTTCATCATTTTCCTTTCCCTATATTTTGCCCAAAACAGCCACAAATAATTCTCTTTTCTGAATATAACTGGAACCATCAAAATATTGCTCAATAATTCTTTTTGGAAGCTCCTCATCAAACATAAAATCATCCTTGTTTGAAACACAATTCAAACTAGTAACTATGACAAATTCTTTCAGACTGAAATGAAGACTTGAGTCATTTACACGAATGACTATGGCTCTAGTAGAACTTTTCTTAGTTTCAAGTGACATAATACATCTCCCTAATTTCTCTTGAACCATAAAATTCTTCTTCTTCATGTAGACACCAAATATACTATTATTACCAAACATTTTGTACTGATTCTTCGTTAATATTGACTTAATACGATCTTCAATGTCATTGACCATATGACATCCTATATGTGGTGCAAATTTGGGCAATACACTTTCCATGTATATTTGATCACGCAATACCTATAGACAATTAAAATACAATTATATGTCTAATAGTGCCACATATGCATTTACAAAATACATCTTAAAGTTACAGTACAACATATATACATAAATCTAGCATATGTATTTTATGAATACATGACTGGTCCAAATTAAGTTATCAAACATCAAAATACATATCATAGTCATCATCTCATGAATGACAAATACAACTGAACAAAGAAATACAAATCTTAGCATTAACAAATACAAAATACATATCAAATTAATAACAAATACATTTCATATAATCCTAAATACAAAATACATATCTTAAAATCAACAAATACATAACATTATCAACTATAATTTCATATATTAATAGTAACTCTCACATAAGTAAATAATTTTATCAAATGTATATTTAAAATCATACTTGAAAATACTGTCCAAAAATTATAAAAATACAAATTAAATATATACCTCCTTTAAGTTATCAAACATCAAAATACATATCATAGTCATCATCTCGTGAATAACAAATACAACTGAATATAAAATATAAATCTTAGTATTAACAAATACAAAATACATATCTAATTGGTAACACATACATTTCATATAATTCCTAAATACAAAATACATATCTTAAAAGTAACAAATACATCTCTTTACATAATCAACTATAATTTCATATCTTAACAGTAACGTTCACATAAGCAGATAATTTATCAAATTTATACATTAAATAAATATATGAACATACTATCCAAAAACTATAAAATACAAATAAAAAAATACCTCCTCTACTTTCTCTTCTTCAGATTCATAATTGGATGAAACTGGACTTAAAATTTTACTAGATTCTCCTTTTTCGACTGACTTCCTTTTTTTCACAGATTTTTGAACTTTTGTGGGTTTTGGAGATGAATATTTTGTAAATGCTTTCCATTTCATGATTTTCAGAATGTTCTCCGAATCGTTACGCTTCTTTGATCTCACCTCTTCAATACTAACACCTCTCTTCAACTGAATATTAGTAGAAATCATGTTAATGTCTTCATCTTTGTTAAACCAAGACTAAAAAAGGGTATTTCATCGAAAACAAAATTCAACAACGGAATACCTCTAACTGAACTACTACACTGTGCATGTATTGCCACTATATCAGAACTGTAGAAATTTCAACACAAAAAAATAAAAAACAAAACCCCCCAAAAAAACAAAAACACAGAATAAATTGAAGAAAAATAGCCAAAAAAATTATATGTATGAATTATATGAAAATATAACATGCATTAACTATAAAATCAACTTACCTTATTTTATGGAGAACTATGTTTATCACAATTTTGTGAGAAAAAGTGGAATTTAAAAAAACAGAGAATACGTTATATTAGAGGAAAAGTGGCATGAAAATAGGGAAGGGAAAAAATGGGTGAAACAGATGCGCTTTTCAATAAAATGGTTAAAATATTGCTAATTTTTCTATATGTTGTAATCTTGAGAAAGTGTTGTTATTTATTGTAATTAAGGTCTTAAGTATGCTAGTTTCTGTAGCTTTCTATATATATATATATATATATATATATATATAAAATCAATATTTAAGGATAATATTTATGTTTGTAAAAATATTTAATTTTGAATTATTTAGATCTACAAATAATAATTTATCAATTTTGAATTTAAATTTGAATTATACGATTGAAATAAATCAACACTTATCTCCTTGATGAAGTTGTCACTAGATGAGTCTTTGACGGTAAGAATCAAAATAGAGTGATTCTAATTATCTCAAATCAAACATTACTAATAGAGTACTTGAATTGAGAATATAAGTTTATCAAAACAAACTTAGTATATTAAGTAGGACATCTGCATAACATCCATTTCTCAAAGTTGATTCTTCTACATTACACTTTTCTCAATTTTCTTAAGACATAATTGGATGAATGACACTAGTCTATTAGGAGATTTGAAGAATAAGATTAAAATAAATTAAAAACTTTTTTAAAAGTCACTTTGAGGAAAATATAAACTTCCACAAATTTAAGAGCTCATTAGTATCATTATTATTAGTTACATGTTTTGTTGTATGTCTATAAATGAGCCCGTGTC
The DNA here is from genome assembly GCF_002878395.1 of Capsicum annuum. NCBI lineage: Eukaryota > Viridiplantae > Streptophyta > Magnoliopsida > Solanales > Solanaceae > Capsicum > Capsicum annuum. The sequence continues at coordinate 200,953,750 of NC_061121.1, forward strand.
ACGACCTGAGGCTACCCCCTAGTCTTGACAATGGTGCTTATGGTCACAAGTGACCACAAGCTAACCCATGAGCTAGTACATGTTGTGAATACTGCATGGAGTAACAAAATACACATGTGCAGAAGTAAACTAACAACGCTATAAGGTTTCAATACTAGTAAGATAATGTAAAATTGGACACTAAAATATGTATCAATACGTGTCTGAATGACTGAAATATCTGATAAAACCAAGTGACTGTATATCTCAAAGTCTCTAAACTGACTACAGAGTTGATGGGATAGGCCCCAACTTACTCCAAAATAAACTAACTAAAAGGAAATATGGGAATACTAAAATAAAATAACAGGTCCTCGATATCTGAGGACTCACCACAACTACTACTACTAATAGGCTGAACTGTCTAAGTGCGGTCAGGAAACTGAGCATCCAAACCTATGATATAATACATCATAGCACGAAAAAATATATGATCAGTACTTTGAATGTACTAGTTTATGAGATAAGGTTAGGCTGAAATGCATAGGTTCATGTGCATGAAATATTGACTGACTGAATAGCATGAGATAACTGATGCATAATATACGTGAAATCTATAAATTTTGAGAATGCATTACCAAGCATATAACAAACACGATACTGAAATATTTTGTAACTGAATACTGAAATCTGATATCAGAATAACTGCTAAACTATATATTATGGTCAAGCAAACCCAAAATGAATTCCGTACTGGATACTAAACTGAGACTGTAGGAGGTATCATCTAACCAATATGCCCCAATCTAAGCTAATTGGGGTCCAACCTGTGACCACAGTTGGAAGGATGTTAGTACCATGCCATGGGTACTAACAATGGTTGGGTGGATCCACTAAGCTACTGTCCTAAAATACTAATGACTCGGTACTAAATAGGCGGGTGACCCTTAAGAGATTGTTAGTCCTAAATTGGCAGGTGACATCTCTGAGATTGTCAGCCCTAATCTGGTGGGTGACATCTCATAATCCTACGTTGGCTACGTAGTTCTGGAACTTAGGGACTACTACTAAGGATCTAGTCCTAGCTGATGGGTAAGCCCCCATCCCTAGGTTTTCTCGGTGCTAAATCCTACTCCCAACTAAACTGACACTGATTACTGGACTGAACTAAGCTCAACTGAACAAACAACTGATCATATGTAACTGGCTGAATGATAATGCTCATGGTATATATGAATTCATTCTAAAGATACTGAAATTATGTAATCAAATAGGTATCAGGTGTTCATAACCCTCCATTACTCAATAGAATAACAATGGGAACCCATGAGAGCTTTAAGACCATAAAAAGGGGATCATTATTCCAAATTCAATACTTAAGTATTTCATCAAACACATGAGGATCATGAGTTAAAGCATGGGAGTGATTTAAACATGTAGTAATAATATAGCTTTAATTCTAAAACCATGAACCAAGGATTTGACACGAAAATATTATTATTCCAACGTGTAAGGGTTAATTCCCATGAAAACAATTGAAAACATAACGTCTAATCAGAAATCATAAAAAACTTGTGGAGATAATTCATCATTAATATGTAATTTCATAGTTTAAAACACAAAGATTATTTCTTGGACTCCATGGGTGAAAAAGGCCCATGGATGAACATCACGCATACCTTAATTGGCGAATTTCTGAAGGTTCTTGATGATTTCTTGAAAGTTAAGCTTGAATTCCTTGGTTCTTTTGAAGAGGCTAGGGTTTGTTCTTGAGAGAGAGAATGTTTTCTTTTGAGAGAATTTTGTGAATAAGATGATAAATTATACTTTTGGTACCCTTAATCCCGTGTTATGGACCAATTGGGTAAAGGGAAAAGACCCAATTACCCTTACAAAAATGAGAACAAAAGCTGGAAAATTAAGGGGTGGGAAATAGGGCATGCCCCGAAGGCTTTGGACTGCCAGACTGACCCCCGCACCATGAGATCAATCGCGGGCATCCCTAGCAGTGCACTGGAGGTACGCCGCGGTCTTATCCCGGTGCTTCTACTATTTTGGTGATCCAAACACACCTTTACACTTGTACAAAAATTCCAAAACTCACCCGAGATGTACTATTGATAACCCTGATCATGAATTAACTTAAAAATTAACGTTCTGAGGTTGGGAAGACCTAAAATAAAATCATCAAAGTTTAAGGGGCTTTGCAAATGACTAAGTCCTAACACTTAGTGAAATTTTCTAACTCTTGGACCCCTTTAACATACAACACTGAGCTTATATTAAGCTAAATTCTTACGGGGTCTTACAATATCTACCCCTAGGGAACATTCATTCTCAAATGAGACTAATTTAAGCTGAGATTACCTACCGGATACACATAATTGAAAACATGGTTACAGGACTGAGTCTGAAATATGATGAATGACTGAACTGATTCGTAAATGCATGAAATCATATGAAGATAATTATATGGCTAGAACTGAGAATGGAAAAAAGATAATCTAAGGAAAACTGTTACCTTAAGCTGAGTCTGAGTTTGCGCAGAAAGATGAGGGTACTTGATATGCATATCTGCTTCTGCTTCCCAAGTGGCTCCCTCAACGGACCGTTTCCTCCAAAGAACTTTGACCAATGGAACCTCTTTGTTCCTTAGTCTATGAACCTAACGATCAAGGATATCAACTTAGATTTCTTCATTAGAAAGGATATCCTAAACATATGTGCTTTCGAATGGATCAACTACAGCTGGATCACTAATACACTTCTTTAGTAAAGAAACATGGAACACAGGATGCACTGATGCCAAATCTACAGGCAACTTAAACTCATACGCTACCTTCCCATAACGACCCAAGATTCTGTAAAGGCCAACATATCAGGGACTAAGTGTCCCTTTCTTGCCAAATCTCTTCGCTTCCTTCATGGAAGAGATTTTTAAAAAGACCAAATCACCAATCTCAAACTCAAGATCTCTTCTCCTTACATCTACGTAGGATTTTTGTCAGCTTTAGGTTGTCTTAAGCCTCTTCCTGATTATCTGAACTTTCTCCATCGCCTTAAATACTGAATTAAGCCTTATCAAATAATCTCACCTATCTCAAACTAACCAATAGAAGATCTATATCTCCTCGCATAGACAGCCTCAAACGGAGCCATCTGAATACTGGAGTGATAACTATTATTGTAGGTAAACTCAATCAGTGGCAAATAATCGTCCTAACTACCCTTGAAATTAATAACACATGCTCTCAACATGTCCTCTAGGGTCTGAATGGTCCTCTCTACTTGACCATCTGTCTGAGGATGAAAAGTTGTATTGAGATAAACTTGGGTACCAAGACCCTTCTTAAAATCTTTCCAAAAGTGAGAAGTAAACTGAGTATCTCTATCTGAAATAATAGACAATTAGACTCCATGCAACCAAACCAACTCTCTAAGATAGATCTTGGTGTAATCCTCGGCTGAATAGAAAGTATGAACTAGCAAGAAATGGGCTGATTTGGTCATTGTGTCTACAATGACCCATATCAAATCATGTTGAAGATGCGTACGAGAAAATCCTGTCATAAAATCCATGTTCACCTCTTCCCGCTTCCAAGTAGGGATACTAAACTTCTACATTGTGCCACTAGGACTCTAGTGCTCCACTTTAACTTGCTGACAATTAGGAAACTAATCTACAAACTTTGCAATATCCCTCTTCATACCACTCCACCAATAGATTTCCTACAAATCACGATACATCTTAGTAGCTCCTCGGTGAATAGAGTAACGCGCGCCATGCACTTCAAATAAAATTTGTTGTCTCAACCCATCAACACATGACAAACATAATCTACCCTAACAACATAACACATTATCTCCCTCTTGGGAAAAAACCTCCACTTTATGATCTATAATTGATCTTTTAACTTAACCAAACTAGAATCCCTATCTTGCTTTTCTTTCACATCGGCAACCCAAGAAGATTTCAAACTATTCAGAACCCATATACTACCCTCAGCTAAATCAACAAGCCAAATACCTAATCTATCAAGATGGTGAACCTCTGGGGCTAGTTTCTTCTTATCATTCTCCATATGAGCTACACTACCCATAGATAATCTACTAAGGGTTTCTTCCACTACATTGTCCTTTCCCGGATAATAAAATACATTTATATCCTACTCTTTCAACAATTCTAACCATTTTCTCTAATGAAGATTTAAATCTTCCTACGAGAACACATACTGCAGACTTTTATGATCCGTGAACACTTCAGCATGAACCCTATATAAGTAGTGCCTTCATATTTTCAAGGCAAAAACAATAGCTGCTAATTCTAGATCATGCGTAGGGTAATTCTTTTCATAGGGTTTAAGCTGTCAAGAGGCGTAGGCTATGACCTTACCTCTCTATATCAACACACAACCAGGCCCAACCCTGGAAGTATCATAGTAAACAACAAACCTTTCTAAGCCATCAAGAAAAGTCAAAATTGGGGCTAAGGTGAGTCGAGTTTTTAACTCCTGAAAACTCTTTTCACAGAAATTTGACCACTAAAACTTGACTTTATTCTTAGTCAATCGAGACATCGGGGATGCAATATAAAAAAACACTTTGATAAACCATTGTTAATAGCCAGCAAACCAAAAAAACTCCTAATATCTGACAGAGAAATAGGTCTGGGCCAGTTTATCACTACTTCAGTCTTATAAGGGTCAAATCTAATGCCATCACCGGAAATAATATAGCCAAGGAAAGCTACTGATATTAACCAAAACTCATACTTACTAAATTTTGTAAATAGTTGATGGGCTCTAAGTGCTTGCAATACAATTTTGAGATAATCTGCATAATCATTTTTACTACGGGAGTACACAAGAATATCATCAATAAAGACTATGATGAAAATATCCAAGTACTGCATGAATACTCTGTTCATTAAGTCCATGAAAGCTTCTAGGGCATTCGTTAGTCCAAAAGACATGACTAGAAATTTGAAGTGACCGTACCGAGTTTTGAAAACTATTTTTAAAATGTCACATTCTCTGACTCTGAGCTGATGATAGCCAGATATGTGGTCTATCTTAGAGAAATAACTAGCTCCTGAAGTTGATCAAACAAGTCATCAATCTTGGGGAGTGGATACTTATTCTTAATTGTAACTTTGTTAAACTGAGGTAATAGATGTACATTTTAAGAGAACCATCTTTCTTACACATGACAAGGATGAGAACGCCCCATGAGGAAACACTGGGCCTAATGAATCCCTTTTCTAGGATATTTTTAAACTGTCCTTTCAACTCCCTAAGCTCAGTTAGAGCCATTTTGTAGGGCAAAATAGAGATAGGTTGGCTATCTGGAAGGATGTCTATTTTGAAGTCAATTTCCCTTTCGAGAGGAACTCTAGGAAGATCTTTAGGGAATACATCTAGAAACTCCCTTCTACTAAAACTGACTCGAGACTGGGAGTCTCAAAAATAGAGTCTCTGACTTAAACAAGATGGTAAACACACTACTTATATATCATCTTTCTTGCTCTAAGATATGATACAATTTGACCCCTAAGTGCTGAAGTACTACCATTCCATTTAATAACTGGTTCATCTGGAAACTGAAACTGAACGACTTTGTTTCTACAGTCAACTGAATTATAGTATGAGTGAAGCTAGTCCATGCTGAGAATAACATCAAAATAAATCATATCTAACTTCATAAGATTTATTAAAACGACTTTTTAGGATATTGTGACCAGACAATTCCCGTATACCTGCTTGGCTACAATAGAGACACCTACTAGGGTAGACACTGAGAAGGGTTCTACTAAAGTCTCAAGACTGATACCAAAATATATAGCTATATAGGGATTTACGAAAGAAAGTGAAGTTTCGGAGTCTAATAAAGCATAAAAGTGAAGGTGAAAGACCTGTAACTGTAAGACCCCATAAAATCCTAGCTCAACTCAGCTCCCTATTGTATGTTAAAAGGGGTCTAAGACTTAGAAAATTTCACGAAGTGTTGGGACTTAGTCATTTCTAAATCTCCCAAACTTTGATGATTTTATTTTTGACTTTCCTGACATCAAAACATTAATTTTTAAGTTGATTCATGATCGGGGTGGTCAATTGTACATCTCAGGTGAGTTTTAAAATTTTTAAACCAATGTAAGGGTGTGTTTGGACTTCAAAAATAATAGCACCATCGGGATAATCCCGCGTCGTGTGCCTCAGTCCATTGGTAGGGGTGCCCGCGGTGCGTGTTCTAGTTCGATGGACCAACGCCCATGGCGCATGCTCCATTGCGACCTCCTTAAATTCCAAATTTTAGTCATATTTTTACAAGGGTATTTCGGTCTTTTCACTTCACCCACTTGGTCCATAACACGAGATTAAGAGTTTCAAAAGATAAAATTAATCATTCTATTTATAATTTTCTCAAAAAAAAAAAACTATCCTCTATTAAGAACAATCCTTAGCCCCTTCAAAATTCAAGCCT